>NW_027287826.1:0-53430 GCF_047511675.1 Marmota flaviventris | reverse complement strand
CTAGGTTGAATAGTTCGTTTGCAGGAACACTTTGAAATTGGGAGGTTTCCACATCATTTTCCCCTATAGGGCTACATGCATTTGGAACCTCTAACTCAAACGCGGTTGGTACTAGGTGCATGAAACTTGACTCACTCAGTTAGTTCTCAGTGCACTCTTTATGCTTTGTTTCCTGTTGAAGTAGCCCTAAGCAGAGGCAAGGAAAATATCCTTTCATTTGAAAGTGTTTGCAGAGCTTCCACAGAACTCTGAGTTTACTGGAATCTCAGCAAAATTTTTTCACCCGATCTTGATGATACTTGGCAGCAAAGATGAGTATACCGGTTTCACTTGGCTGCCCAAATTTCGTTCTTCAGGGTTGAAGCGTTCGTTTGCAGGAGCACTTTGAATTTAAGTTTCACTTCCTTTTCCTTATGGGGATACATGCATATGGAACTGTATATCCAACACGGTTTGTGCTAGCTCTTCAAACTTGACTCACTCAATTCGTTCTCGGTGTGCTCTCTATGCTTTGTTCCCTGTGGTGGTAGCTCTAAGCGGACGCAAGGAACATACACTTTCATTTGAAAGCATTTGCCAAGCTGCAGAGAACTCTGAGTTCACTGGAATCTCAGCAAATGTTTATTCACCCGAACTTGTTGATACTTGGTAGAAAAAATGTGTATACCAGTTGCTCTTGGCAGCACAAATTTTGTTCTGCTAGGCTGAATCATTCCTTTGCAGTATGACTTGGATTAGTTAGGTTTTACTACATTTTCCCCTATAGGGATACATGCTTTTGGAGATCGAAATCAAACACGGTTTTTGCTAGCTGCTTGAAAATTGACTCACTGAATGAATTCTCATTGTGCTCTCTATGCTTTGTTACCGGTTTATGTACACCGAAGCAGAGCAGAAAAAATAAACTTTCATTTGAAAGTGTTTGTAGAGCATCCACAGAACAGAGTATACTGGACTCTCAGCAGATATTTTTTCACCCGATCTTGTTGATACTTGGCAGCAAAACTGAGTAGATGAGTTGCACTTGGCAGCCCAAATTTCGTCATCTTATGTTGAAGAGTTCCTTTGCAGGAACACTTTGAATTTTCAGGTTTAACTTCTTTTTTCCCTATAGGAATACAAGCATTTGGAATGCTCAATCAAACACAGTTTGTGATACCTGTTTGAAACTTGGCCCACTCAATGACTTCTCAGTGCTCTTTATGCATTGTCCCCTGCTGAAGTATCCCCAAGCAGAGGCAAGGAAAATACACTTTCTTATGTAAGTGTTTGCAGAGCTTCCACAAAACTCCCAAGTTTACTGGAATTTCAGCGAATATTTTTTCACTTGAGCTTGTTGATACTAGGTAAGAAAGATGAGCATACCAGTTGCATTTGGCTGCCAAAATTTCGTTCTTCTACGTTGAAACATTTGCTTTCAGGAAGACATTGAATTTGGGGGGTTTCTCATCATTTTAACCTATAGGAATACATGCATTTGGAGCTCTAAATCAAACACTGTTTGTGCCAGCTGCTTGAAGCTTGACTCACTCAATTAGTTCCCGGTGTGCTCTCTGTGATTGGTTCCCTGGTGAAGTGGTCCTAAGTGGAGGCAAGGAACATTCGCTTTCCTAAGAAAGCATTTACAGTGCTTCAACAGAGCTCCAAGTTAACTGGAATCTCTGCAAATAATTACTCACCTGATCTTGATGATACTTGTCAGGAAAGATGAGTTTACCAGTTGCACTTAGCTACCCAAATTTCGTTCTTCTAGGTTGAAAAGTTCGTTTGCAGGAACGCTTTTGAATGTTTAGGTTTCACTTCCTTTTCCCTTATAGGGATACATGCATCTGGAATTATACATCAAACACGGTTTACGCTAGCTGCTTGAAACTGAAACTCACTCAACTAGTTCTCAGTGTGATCTCTATGCTTTGTTTTCTGTTGAAGTAACCCTAAGCAGAGGCAAGGGAAAGGAAACTTTCATTTGAAAGCCTTTGCAGTGATTCCACAGAACTGTGAGTTTCCTGGATTCTCAGCAAATATTTTTTCACCCTAACTTGTTGTTACTCGACAGCAAAGATAAGTAGACCGGTTGCATTTGGCTGCCCAAATTTAGATCTTCTAGGTTGAATAGTTCGTTGCAGGAACACTTTGAAATTGGAGGTTTCACTTCATTTTCCCCTATAGGGATACATGCATTTGGAACTCTAACTCAAACGCGGTTGGTACTAGGTGCATGAAACTTGACTCACTCAGTTAGTTCTCAGTGCACTCTTTATGCTTTGTTTCCTGTTGAAGTAGCCCTAAGCAGAGGCAAGGAAAATATCCTTTCATTTGAAAGTGTTTGCAGAGCTTCCACAGACTCTGAGTTTACTGGAATCTCAGCAAAATTTTTTAAACCGATCTTGATGATACTTGGCAGCAAAGATGAGTATACCGGTTCACTTGGCTGCCCAAATTTCGTTCTTCAGGGTTGAAGCGTTCGTTTGCAGGAGCCACTTTGAATTTTAAGTTTCACTTCCTTTTCCCTTTATGGGGATACATGCATATGGAACTGTATATCCAACACGGTTTGTGCTAGCTTCTTCAAACTTGACTCACTCAATTCAGTTCTCGGTGTGGCTCTCTATGCTTTGTTCCCTGTGGTGGTAGCTCTAAGCGGACGCAAGGAACATACACTTTCATTTGAAAGCATTTGCCAAGCTGCAGAGAACTCTGAGTTCACTGGAATCTCAAGCAAATGTTTATTCACCCGAACTTGTTGATACTTGGTAGAAAAAATGTGTATACCAGTTGCTCTTGGCAGCACAAATTTTGTTCTGCTAGGCTGAATCATTCCTTTGCAGGATGACTTGGATTAGTTAGGTTTTACTACATTTTCCCCTATAGGGATACATGCTTTTGAGATCGAAATCAAACACGGTTTGTGCTAGCTGCTTGAAAATTGACTCACGGAATGAATTCTCATTGTGCTCTCTATGCTTTGTTACCGGTTTATGTACACCGAAGCAGAGCAGAGAAAAATAAACTTTCATTTGAAAGTGTTTGTAGAGCATCCACAGAACAGAGTATACTGGACTCTCAGCAGATATTTTTTCACCCGATCTTGTTGATACTTGGCAGCAAAACTGAGTAGATGAGTTGCACTTGGCAGCCCAAATTTCGTCATCTTATGTTGAAGAGTTCCTTTGCAGGAACACTTTGAATTTTCAGGTTTAACTTCTTTTTTCCTATAGGAATACAAGCATTTGGAATGCTCAATCAAACACAGTTTGTGATACCTGTTTGAAACTTGGCCCACTCAATGACTTCTCAGTGGCTCTTTATGCATTGTCCCCTGCTGAAGTATCCCCAAGCAGAGGCAAGGAAAATACACTTTCTTATGTAGGTGTTTGCAGAGCTTCCACAAAACTCCCAAGCTGGAATTTCAGCGAATATTTTTTCACTTGATCTTGTTGATACTAGGTAAGAAAGATGAGCATACCAGTTGCATTTGTCTGCCAAAATTTCGTTCTTCTACGTTGAAACATTTGCTTTCAGGAAGACATTGAATTTGGGGGGTTTCTCATCATTTTAACCTATAGGAATACATGCATTTGGAGCTCTAAATCAAACACTGTTTGTGCCAGCTGCTTGAAGCTTGACTCACTCAATTAGTTCCCGGTGTGCTCTCTGTGATTGGTTCCCTGGTGAAGTGGTCCTAAGTGGAGGCAAGGAACATTCGCTTTCCTAAGAAAGCATTTACAGAGCTTCAACAGAGCTCCAAGTTAACTGGAATCTCTGCAAATAATTACTCACCTGATCTTGATGATACTTGTCAGGAAAGATGAGTTTACCAGTTGCACTTAGCTACCCAAATTTCGTTCTTCTAGGTTGAAAAGTTCGTTTGCAGGAACGCTTTTGAATGTTTAAGGTTTCACTTCCTTTTCCCTTATAGGGATACATGCATCTGGAATTACACATCAAACACGGTTTACTCTAGCTGCTTGAAACTGAAACTCACTCAACTAGTTCTCAGTGTGATCTCTATGCTTTGTTTTCTGTTGAAGTAACCCTAAGCAGAGGCAAGGGAAAGAAACTTTCATTTGAAAGGCTTTTGCAGTGATTCCACAGAACTGTGAGTTTTCCTGGATTCTCAGCAAATATTTTTTCACCCTAACTTGTTGTTACTCGACAGCAAAGATAAGTAGACCGGTTGCATTTGGCTGCCCAAATTTAGATCTTCTAGGTTGAATAGTTCGTTTGCAGGAACACTTTGAAATTGGAGGTTTCACTTCATTTTCCCCTATAGGGATACATGCATTTGGAACTCTAACTCAAACGCGGTTGGTACTAGCTGCATGAAACTTGACTCACTCAGTTAGTTCTCAGTGCACTCTCTATGCTTTGTTTCCTGTTGAAGTAGCCCTAAGCAGAGGCAAGGAAAATATCCTTTCATTTGAAAGTGTTTGCAGAGCTTCCACAGAACTCTGAGTTTACTGGAATCTCAGCAAAATTTTTTCACCCGATCTTGATGATACTTGGCAGCAAAGATGAGTATACCGGTTTCACTTGGCTGCCCAAATTTCGTTCTTCAGGGTTGAAGCATTCGTTTGCAGGAGCACTTTGAATTTTAAGTTTCACTTCCTTTTTCCCTTATGAGGATACATGCATTTGGAACTGTATATCCAACACGGTTTGTGCTAGCTTCTTCAAACTTGACTCACTCAATTCGTTCTCGGTGTGCTCTCTATGCTTTGTTCCCTGTGGTGGTAGCTCTAAGCGGAGGCAAGGAACATACACTTTCATTTGAAAGCATTTGCCAAGCTGCAGAGAACTCTGAGTTTACTGGAATCTCAGCAAATATTTATTCACCCGAACTTGTTGATACTTGGTAGAAAAAATGTGTATACCAGTTGCTCTTGGCAGCACAAATTTTGTTCTGCTAGGCTGAATCATTCCTTTGCAGGATGACTTGGATTAGTTAGGTTTTACTACATTTTCCCCTATAGGGATACATGCTTTTGGAGATCGAAATCAAACACGGTTTGTGCTAGCTGCTTGAAAATTGACTCACTGAATGAATTCTCATTGTGCTCTCTATGCTTTGTTACCGGTTTATGTACACCGAAGCAGAGCAGAGAAAAATAAACTTTCATTTGAAAGTGTTTGTAGAGCATCCACAGAACAGAGTATACTGGACTCTCAGCGGATATTTTTTCACCCGATCTTGTTGATACTTGGCAGCAAAACTGAGTAGATGAGTTGCACTTGGCAGCCCAAATTTCGTCATCTTATGTTGAAGAGTTCCTTTGCAGGAACACTTTGAATTTTCAGGTTTAACTTCTTTTTTCCCTATAGGAATACATGCATTTGGAATGCTCAATCAAACACAGTTTGTGATACCTGTTTGAAACTTGGCCACTCAATGACTTCTCAGTGGCTCTTTATGCATTGTCCCTGCTGAAGTATCCCCCAGCAGAGGCAAGGAAAATACACTTTCTTATGTAAGTGTTTGCAGAGCTTCCACAAAACTCCCAAGTTTACTGGAATTTCAGCGATTCTTTTTTCACTTGATCTTGTTGATACTAGGTAAGAAAGATGAGCATACCAGTTGCATTTGGCTGCCAAAAATTTCGTTCTTCTACGTTGAAACATTTGCTTTCAGGAAGACATTGAATTTTGGGGGTTTCTCTTCATTTTAACCTATAGGAATACATGCATTTGGAACGCTAAATCAAAACACTCTTTGTGCTAGCTGCTTGAAGCTTGACTCACTCAATTAGTTCCCGGTGTGCTCTCTGTGATTGGTTCCCTGGTGAAGTGGTCCTAAGTGGAGGCAAGGAACATTCGCTTTCCTAAGAAAGCATTTACAGTGCTTCAACAGAGCTCCAAGTTAACTGGAATCTCTGCAAATAATTACTCACCTGATCTTGATGATACTTGTCAGGAAAGATAAGTTTACCAGTTGCACTTAGCTACCCAAATTTCGTTCTTCTAGGTTGAAAAGTTCGTTTGCAGGAACGCTTTTGAATGTTTAGGTTTCACTTCCTTTTCCCTTATAGGGATACATGCATCTGTATTATACATTAAACACGGTTTACGCTAGCTGCTTGAAACTGAAACTCACTCAACTAGTTCTCAGTGTGATCTCTATGCTTTGTTTTCTGTTGAAGTAACCCTAAGCAGAGGCAAGGGAAAGAAACTTTCATTTGAAAGCTTTTGCAGTGATTCCACAGAACTGTGAGTTTCCTGGATTCTCAGCAAATATTTTTTCACCCTAACTTGTTGTTACTCGACAGCAAAGATAAGTAGACCGGTTGCATTTGGCTGCCCAAATTTTAGATCTTCTAGGTTGAATAGTTCGTTTGCAGGAACACTTTGAAATTGGAGGTTTCACTTCATTTTCCCCTATAGGGATACATGCATTTGGAACTCTAACTCAAACGCGGTTGGTACTAGCTGCATGAAACTTGACTCACTCAGTTAGTTCTCAGTGCACTCTCTATGCTTTGGTTTCCTGTTGAAGTAGCCCTAAGCAGAGGCAAGGAAAAATATCCTTTCATTTGAAAGTGTTTGCAGAGCTCCACAGAACTCTGAGTTTACTGGAATCTCAGCAAAATTTTTTCACCCGATCTTGATGATACTTGGCAGCAAAGATGAGTATACCGGTTTCACTTGGCTGCCCAAATTTCGTTCTTCAGGGTTGAAGCGTTCGTTTGCAGGAGCACTTTGAATTTTAAGTTTCACTTCCTTTTCCCTTATGGGGATACATGCATTTGGAACTGTATATCCAACACGGTTTGTGCTAGCTTCTTCAAACTTGACTCACTCAATTCGTTCTCGGTGTGCTCTCTATGCTTTGTTCCCTGTGGTGGTAGCTCTAAGCGGAGGCAAGGAACATACACTTTCATTTGAAAGCATTTTGCCAAGCTGCAGAGAACTCTGAGTTTACTGGAATCTCAGCAAATATTTATTCACCCGAACTTGTTGATACTTGGTAGAAAAATGTGTATACCAGTTGCTCTTGGCAGCACAAATTTTGTTCTGCTAGGCTGAATCATTCCTTTGCAGGATGACTTGGATTAGTTAGGTTTTACTACATTTTCCCCTATAGGGATACATGCTTTTGGAGATCGAAATCAAACACGGTTTGTGCTAGCTGCTTGAAAATTGACTCACTGAATGAATTCTCATTGTGCTCTCTATGCTTTGTTACCGGTTTATGTACACCGAAGCAGAGCAGAGAAAAATAAACTTTCATTTGAAAGTGTTTGTAGAGCATCCACAGAACAGAGTATACTGGACTCTCAGCGATATTTTTTCACCCGATCTTGTTGATACTTGGCAGCAAAACTGAGTAGATGAGTTGCACTTGGCAGCCAAATTTCGTCATCTTATGTTGAAGAGTTCCTTTGCAGGAACACTTTGAATTTTCAGGTTTAACTTCTTTTTTCCCTATAGGAATACATGCATTTGGAATGCTCAATCAAACACAGTTTGTGATACCTGTTTGAAACTTGGGCCCACTCAATGACTTCTCAGTGGCTCTTTATGCATTGTCCCCTGCTGAAGTATCCCCCAGCAGAGGCAAGGAAAATACACTTTCTTATGTAAGTGTTTGCAGAGCTTCCACAAAACTCCCAAGTTTACTGGAATTTCAGCGATTCTTTTTTCACTTGATCTTGTTGATACTAGGTAAGAAAGATGAGCATACCAGTTGCATTTGGCTGCCAAAATTTCGTTCTTCTACGTTGAAACATTTTGCTTTCAGGAAGACATTGAATTTTGGGGGTTTCTCTTCATTTTAACCTATAGGAATACATGCATTTGGAACGCTAAATCAAACACTCTTTGTGCTAGCTGCTTGAAGCTTGACTCACTCAATTAGTTCCCGGTGTGCTCTCTGTGATTGGTTCCCTGGTGAAGTGGTCCTAAGTGGAGGCAAGGAACATTCGCTTTCCTAAGAAACATTTACAGTGCTTCAACAGAGCTCCAAGTTAACTGGAATCTCTGCAAATAATTACTCACCTGATCTTGATGATACTTGTCAGGAAAGATAAGTTTACCAGTTGCACTTAGCTACCCAAATTTCGTTCTTCTAGGTTGAAAAGTTCGTTTTGCAGGAACGCTTTTGAATGTTTAGGTTTCACTTCCTTTTCCCTTATAGGGATACATGCATCTGTATTATACATCAAACACGGTTTTACGCTAGCTGCTTGAAACTGAAACTCACTCAACTAGTTCTCAGTGTGATCTCTATGCTTTGTTTTCTGTTGAAGTAACCCTAAGCAGAGGCAAGGGAAAGAAACTTTTCATTTGAAAGCCTTTGCAGTGATTCCACAGAACTGTGAGTTTCCTGGATTCTCAGCAAATATTTTTTTCACCCTAACTTGTTGTTACTGGACAGCAAAGATAAGTAGACCGGTTGCATTTGGCTGCCCAAATTTTAGATCTTCTAGGTTGAATAGTTCGTTTGCAGAACACTTTGAAATTGGAGGTTTCATTTCATTTTCCCTTATAGGGATACAGGCATATGGAACTCTAACTAAAACGCGGTTGGTACTAGCTGCATGAAACTTGACTCACTCAGTTAGTTCTCAGTGCACTCTCTATGCTTTGTTTCCTGTTGAAGTAGCCCTAAGCAGAGGCAAGGAAAAATCCTTTCATTTGAAAGTGTTTGCAGAGCTTCCACAGAACTCTGAGTTTACTGGAATCTTAGCTAAATTTTTTCACCCGATCTTGATGATACTTGGCAGCAAAGATGAGTATACCGGATTCACTTGGCTGCCCAAATTTCGTTCTTCAGGGTTGAAGCGTTCGTTTGCAGGAGCACTTTGAATTTTAAGTTTCACTTCCTTTTCCTTTATGGGGATACATGCATTTGGAACTGTATGTCCAACACGGTTTGTGCCAGCTTCTTCAAACTTGACTCACTCAATTCGTTCTCCGTGTGCTCTCTATGCTTTGTTCCTGTGGTGGTAGCTCTAAGCGGAGGCAAGGAACATACACTTTCATTTGAAAGCATTTGCAAAGCTGCAGAGAACTCTGAGTTTACTGGAATCTCAGCAAATGTTTATTCACCCGAACTTGTTGATACTTGGTAGAAAAAATGTGTATACCAGTTGCTCTTGGCAGCACAAATTTTGTTCTGCTAGGCTGAATCATTCCTTTGCAGGATGACTTGGATTAGTTAGGTTTTACTACATTTTCCCCTATAGGGATACATGCTTTTTGAGATCGAAATCAAACACGGTTTGTCCTAGCTGCTTGAAAATTGACTCACTTGAATGAATTCTCATTGTGCTGTCTATGCTTTGTTACCAGTTTATGTACACCAAAGCAGAGCAGAGAAAAATAAACTTTCATTTGAACGTGTTTGTAGAGCATCCACAGAACAGAGTTTACTGGACTCTCAGCAGATATTTTTCACCCGATCTTGTTTGATACTTGGCAGCAAAACTGAGTAGATGAGTTGCACTTGGCAGCCCAAATTTCGTTGAAGAGTTCCTTTGCAGGAACACTTTGAATTTTCAGGTTTAACTTCTTTTTCCCTATAGGAATACATGCATTTGGAATGCTCAATCAAACACAGTTTGTGATACCTGTTTGAAACTTGGCCACTCAATGACTTCTCAGTGGCTCTTTATGCATTGTCCCCTTCTGAAGTATCCCCAAGCAGAGGCAAGGAAAATACACTTTCTTATGTAGGTGTTTGCAGAGCTTCCACAAAACTCCCAAGTTTACTGGAATTCAGCGAATATTTTTTGAGCTTTACTAGGTAAGAAAGGATGAGCATACCAGTTGCATTTGGCTGCCAAATTTCGTTCTTCTACGTTGAAAACATTTGCTTTCAGGAAGACATTGAATTTGGGGTGTTTCTCATCATTTTAACCTATAGGAATACATGCATTTGGAGCTCTAAATCAAATACAGTTTGTGCTAGCTGCTTGAAGCTTGACTCAATCAATTAGTTCCCTGTGTGCTCTCTGTGATTGGTTCCCCTGGTGAAGTGGTCCTAAGTGGAGGCAAGGAACATTCGCTTTCCTAAGAAAGCATTTACGGAGCTTCAACAGAGCTCCGAGTTAACTGGAGTCTCTGCAAATATTTACTCACCTGATCTTGATGATACTTGTCAGGAAAGACGAGTTTAACCAGTTGCACTTAGCTACCCAAATTTCGTTCTTCTAGGTTGAAAAGTTTGTTTTGCAGGAACGCTTTTGAATGTTTAGGTTTCACTTCCTTTTCCCTTATAGGGATACATGCATCTGGAATTATACATCAAACACGGTTTATGCTAGCTGCTTGAAACTGAAAACTCACTCAACTAGTTCTCAGTGTAATCTCTATGCTTTGTTTTCTGTGGAAGTAACCCTAAGCAGAGGCAAGGGAAAGAAACTTTCATTTGAAAGCCTTTGCAGTGATTCCACAAGAACTGTGAGTTTCCTGGATTCTCAGCAAATATTTTTTCACCCTAACTTGTTGTGACTCGACAGCAAAGATAAGTAGACCGTTGCATTTGGCTGCCCAAATTTAGATCTTCTAGGTTGAATAGTTCGTTTGCAGGAACACTTTGAAATTGGAGGTTTCACTTCATTTTCCCCTATAGGGATACATGCATTTGGAACTCTAACTCAAACGCGGTTGGTACTAGCTGCATGAAAGTTGACTCACTCAGTTAGTTCTCAGTGCACTCTCTATGCTTTGTTTCCTGTTGAAGTAGCCCTAAGCAGAGGCAAGGAAAATATACTTTCATTTGAAAGTGTTTTGCAGAGCTTCCACAGAACTCTGAGTTTACTGGAATCTCAGCAAAATTTTTCACCCGATCTTGATGATACTTGGCAGCAAAGATGAGTATTACCGGTTTCACTTGGCTGCCCAAATTTGGTTCTTCAGGGTTGAAGCGTTCTTTGCAGGAGTACTTTGAATTTAAGTTTCACTTCCTTTTCCCTGATGGGGATACATGCATTTGGAACTGTATATCCAACACGGTTTGTGCTAGCTTCTTCAAACTTGACTCACTCAATTCGTTCTCGGTGTGCTCTCTATGCTTTGTTCCCTGTGGTAGTAGCTCTAAGCGTAGGCAAGGAACATACACTTTCATTTGAAAGCATTTGTAAAGCTTGCACAGAACTCTGAGTTTACTGGAATCTCAGCAAATGTTTATTCACCCGAACTTGTTGATACTTGGTAGAAAAATGTGTATACCAGTTGCTCTTGGCAGCACAAATTTTGTTCGGCTAGGCTGAATCATTCCTTTGCAGGATGACTTGGATTAAACTTAGGTTTTACTACATTTTCCCCTATAGGGATACATGCTTTTGGAAATCGGAAATCAAACACGGTTTGTGCTAGCTGCTTGAAAATTGGACTCACTGAATGAATTCTCATTGTGCTCTCTATGCTTTGTTACAGGTTTATGTACACCGAAGCAGAGCAGAGAAAAATAAACTTTCATTTGAAAGTGTTTGTAGAGCATCCACAGAACAGAGTTTACTGGACTCTCAGCAGATATTTTTTCACCCGATCTTGTTGATACTTGGCAGCAAAACTGAGTAGATGAGTTGCACTTGGCAGCCCAAATTTCGTCACCTTATGTTGAAGAGTTCCTTTGCAGGAACACTTTGAATTTTCAGGTTTAACTTCTTTTTTCCCTATAGGAAATACATGCATTTGGAATGCTCAATCAAACACAGTTTGTGATATCTGTTTGAACTTGGCCCACTCAATGACTTCTCAGTGGCTCTTTATGCATTGTCCCCTGCTGAAGTATCCCCAAGCAGAGGCAAGGAAAATACACTTTCTTATGTAAGTGTTTGCAGAGCTTCCACAAAACTCCCAAGTTTACTGGAATTTCAGGAATATTTTTTTCACTTGATCTTGTTGATACTAGGTAAGAAAGATGAGCATACCAGTTGCATTTGGCTGCCAAAATTTCGTTCTTCTACGTTGAAACATTTGCTTTCAGGGAAGACATTGAATTTGGGGGGTTTCTCATCATTTTAACCTATAGGAATACATGCATTTGGAGCTCTAAATCAAACACTGTTTGTGCCAGCTGCCTGAAGCTTGACTCACTCAATTAGTTCCCGGTGTGCTCTCTGTGATTGGTTCCCTGGTGAAGTGGTCCTAAGTGGAGGCAAGGAACATTCGCTTTCCTAAGAAAGCATTTACAGTGCTTCAACAGAGCTCCAAGTTAACTGGAATCTCTGCAAATAATTACTCACCTGATCTTGATGATACTTGTCAGGAAAGATGAGTTTACCAGTTGCACTTAGCTACCCAAATTTCGTTCTTCTAGGTTGAAAAGTTCGTTTGCAGGAACGCTTTTGAATGTTTAGGTTTCACTTCCTTTTCCCTTATAGGGATACATGCATCTGAAATTATACATCAAACACGGTTTACGCTAGCTGCTTGAAACTGAAACTCAATAAACCAGTTCTCAGTGTGATCTCTATGCTTTGTTTTCTGTGGAAGTAACCCTAAGCAGAGGCAAGGGAAAGAAACTTTCATTTGAAAGCCTTTGCAGTGATTCCACAGAACTGTGAGTTTCCTGGATTCTCAGCAAATATTTTTTCACCCTAAACTTGTTGTGACTCGACAGCAAAGATAACTAGACCGGTTGCATTTGGCTGCCCAAATTTAGATCTTCTAGGTTGAATAGTTCGTTTGCAGGAACACTTTGAAATTGGAGGTTTCACTTCATTTTCCCCTATAGGGATACATGCATTTGGAACTCTAACTCAAACGCGGTTGGTACTAGCTGCATGAAACTTGACTCACTCAGTTAGTTCTCAGTGCACTCTCTATGCTTTGTTTCCTGTTGAAGTAGCCCTAAGCAGAGGCAAGGAAAATATCCTTTAATTTTGAAAGTGTTTGCAGAGCTTCCACAGAACTCTGAGTTTACTGGAATCTCAGCAAAATTTTTTCACCCGATCTTGATGATACTTGGCAGCAAAGATGAGTATACCAGTTTCACTTGGCTGCCCAAATTTCGTTCTTCAGGGTTGAAGCGTTCCTATGCAGGAGCACTTTGAATTTTAAGTTTCACTTCCTTTTCCCTTATGGGGATACATGCATTTGGAACTGTATATCCAACACGGTTTGTGCTAGCTTCTTCAAACTTGACTCACTCAATTCGTTCTCGGTGTGCTCTCTATGCTTTGTTCCCTGTGGTAGTAGCTCTAAGCGTAGGCAAGGAACATACACTTTCATTTGAAAGCATTTGCAAAGCTGCAGAGAACTCTGAGTTTACTGGAATCTCAGCAAATTTTTATTGACCCGAACTTGTTGATACTTGGTAGAAAAAATGTGTATACCAGTTGCTCTTGGCAGCACAAATTTTGTTCTGCTAGGCTGAATCTTTCCTTTGCAGGATGACTTGGATTACTTAGGTTTTACTACATTTTCCCCTATAGGGATACATGCTTTTGGAAATCGAAATCAAACACGGTTTGTGCTAGCTGCTTGAAAATTGACTCACTGAATGAATTCTCATTGTGCTCTCTATGCTTTGTTACCGGTTTATGTACACCGAAGCAGAGCAGAGAAAAATAAACTTTCATTTGAAAGTGTTTGTAGAGCATCCACAGAACAGAGTTTACTGGACTCTCAGCAGATATTTTTTCACCCGATCTTGTTGATACTTGGCAGCAAAACTGAGTAGATGAGTTGCACTTGGCAGCCCAAATTTCGTCACCTTATGTTGAAGAGTTCCTTTGCAGAACACTTTGAATTTTCAGGTTTAACTTCTTTTTTCCCTATAGGAATACATGCATTTGGAATGCTCAATCAAACACAGTTTGTGATATCTGTTTGAAACTTGGCCCACTCAATGACTTCTCAGTGGCTCTTTATGCATTGTCCCCTGCTGAAGTATCCCCAAGCAGAGGCAAGGAAAATACACTTTCTTATGTAAGTGTTTGCAGAGCTTCCACAAAACTCCCAAGTTTACTGGAATTTCAGCGAATATTTTTTCACTTGATCTTGTTGATACTAGGTAAGAAAGATGAGCATACCAGTTGCATTTGGCTGCCAAAATTTCGTTCTTCTACGTTGAAACATTTGCTTTCAGGAAGACATTGAATTTGGGGGGTTTCTCATCATTTTAAACCTATAGGAATACATGCATTTGGAGCTCTAAATCAAAACACTGTTTGTGCCAGCTGCCTGAAGCTTGACTCACTCAATTAGTTCCCGGTGTGCTCTCTGTGATTGGTTCCCTGGTGAAGTGGTCCTAAGTGGAGGCAAGGAACATTCGCTTTCCTAAGAAAGCATTTACAGTGCTTCAACAGAGCTCCAAGTTAACTGGAATCTCTGCAAATAATTACTCACCTGATCTTGATGATACTTGTCAGGAAAGATGAGTTTACCAGTTGCACTTAGCTACCCAAATTTCGTTCTTCTAGGTTGAAAAGTTCGTTTTGCAGGAACGCTTTTGAATGTTTAGGTTTCACTTCCTTTTCCTTATAGGGATACATCATCTGAAATTATACATCAAACACGGTTTACGCTAGCTGCTTGAAACTGAAACTCACTAAACCAGTTCTCAGTGTGATCTCTATGCTTTGTTTTCTGTGGAAGTAACCCTAAGCAGAGGCAAGGGAAAGAAACTTTCATTTGAAAGCCTTTGCAGTGATTCCACAGAACTGTGAGTTTCCTGGATTCTCAGCAAATATTTTTTCACCCTAACTTGTTGTGACTCGACAGCAAAGATAACTAGACCGGTTGCATTTGGCTGCCCAAATTTAGATCTTCTAGGTTGAATAGTTCGTTTGCAGGAACACTTTGAAATTGGAGGTTTCACTTCATTTTCCCCTATAGGGATACATGCATTTGGAACTCTAACTCAAACGCGGTTGGTACTAGCTGCATGAAACTTGACTCACTCAGTTAGTTCTCAGTGCACTCTCTATGCTTTGTTTCCTGTTGAAGTAGCCCTAAGCAGAGGCAAGGAAAATATCCTTTAATTTTGAAAGTGTTTGCAGAGCTTCCACAGAACTCTGAGTTTACTGGAATCTCAGCAAAATTTTTTCACCCGATCTTGATGATACTTGGCAGCAAAGATGAGTATAACAGTTTCACTTGGCTGCCCAAATTTCGTTCTTCAGGGTTGAAGCGTTCCTATGCAGGAGCACTTTGAATTTTAAGTTTCACTTCCTTTTCCCTTATGGGGATACATGCATTTGGAACTGTATATCCAACACGGTTTGTGCTAGCTTCTTCAAACTTGACTCACTCAATTCGTTCTCGGTGTGCTCTCTATGCTTTGTTCCCTGTGGTAGTAGCTCTAAGCGTAGGCAAGGAACATACACTTTCATTTGAAAGCATTTGCAAAGCTGCAGAGAACTCTGAGTTTACTGGAATCTCAGCAAATTTTTATTGACCCGAACTTGTTGATACTTGGTAGAAAAGGGGGTGTAATGTGTATACCAGTTGCTCTTGGCAGCACAAATTTTGTTCTGCTAGGCTGAATCATTCCTTTGCAGGATGACTTGGATTACTTAGGTTTTACTACATTTTCACCTATAGGGATACATGCTTTTGGAAATCGAAATCAAACACGGTTTGTGCTAGCTGCTTGAAAATTGACTCACTGAATGAATTCTCATTGTGCTCTCTATGCTTTGTTACCGGTTTATGTACACCGAAGCAGAGCAGAGAAAAATAAACTTTCATTTGAAAGTGTTTGTAGAGCATCCACAGAACAGAGTTTACTGGACTCTCAGCAGATATTTTTTCACCCGATCTTGTTGATACTTGGCAGCAAAACTGAGTAGATGAGTTGCACTTGGCAGCCCAAATTTCGTCACCTTATGTTGAAGAGTTCCTTTGCAGGAACACTTTGAATTTTCAGGTTTAACTTCTTTTTTCCCTATAGGAATACATGCATTTGGAATGCTCAATCAAACACAGTTTGTGATACCTGTTTGAAACTTGGCCCACTCAATGACTTCTCAGTGGCTCTTTATGCATTGTCCCCTGCTGAAGTATCCCCAAGCAGAGGCAAGGAAAATACACTTTCTTATGTAAGTGTTTGCAGAGCTTCCACAAAACTCCCAAGTTTACTGGAATTTCAGGGAATATTTTTTCACTTGAGCTTGTTGATACTAGGTAAGAAAGATGAGCATACCAGTTGCATTTGGCTGCCAAAATTTCGTTCTTCTACGTTGAAACATTTGCTTTCAGGAAGACATTGAATTTGGGGGGTTTCTCATCATTTTAACCTATCGGAATACATGCATTTGGAGCTCTAAATCAAACACTGTTTGTGCCAGCTGCTTGAAGCTTGACTCACTCAATTAGTTCCCGGTGTGCTCTCTGTGATTGGTTCCCTGGTGAAGTGGTCCTAAGTGGAGGCAAGGAACATTCGCTTTCCTAAGAAAGCATTTACAGTGCTTCAACAGAGCTCCAAGTTAACTGGAATCTCTGCAAATAATTACTCACCTGATCTTGATGATACTTGTCAGGAAAGATGAGTTTACCAGTTGCACTTAGCTACCCAAATTTCGTTCTTCTAGGTTGAAAAGTTCGTTTGCAGGAACGCTTTTGAATGTTTAGGTTTCACTTCCTTTTCCCTTATAGGGATACATGCATCTGGAATTATACATCAAACACGGTTTACGCTAGCTGCTTGAAACTGAAACTCACTCAACTAGTTCTCAGTGTGATCTCTATGCTTTGTTTTCTGTGGAAGTAACCCTAAGCAGAGGCAAGGGAAAGAAACTTTCATTTGAAAGCCTTTGCAGTGATTCCACAGAACTGTGAGTTTCCTGGATTCTCAGCAAATATTTTTTCACCCTAACTTGTTGTTACTCGACAGCAAAGAGAAGTAGACCGGTTGCATTTGGCTGCCCAAATTTAGATCTTCTAGGTTGAATAGTTCGTTTGCAGGAACACTTTGAAATTTGAGGTTTCACTTCATTTTCCACAATAGGGATACATGCATTTGGAACTCTAACTCAAACGCGGTTGGTACTAGCTGCATGAAACTTGACTCACTCAGTTATTTCTCAGTGCACTCTCTATGCTTTGTTTCCTGTTGAAGTAGCCCTAAGCAGAGGCAAGGAAAATATACTTTCATTTGAAAGTGTTTGCAGAGCTTCCACAGAACTCTGAGTTTACTGGAATCTCAGCAAAATTTTTTCACCCGATCTTGATGATACTTGGCAGCAAAGATGAGTATACCGGTTTCACTTGGCTGCCCAAATTTCGTTCTTCAGGGTTGAAGCGTTCGTTTGCAGGAGCACTTTGAATTTTAAGTTTCACTTCCTTTTCCCTTATGGGGATACATGCATTTGGAACTGTATATCCAACACGGTTTGTGCTAGCTTCTTCAAACTTGACTCACTCAATTCGTTCTCGGTGTGCTCTCTATGCTTTGTTCCCTGTGGTAGTAGCTCTAAGCTTAGGCAAGGAACATACACTTTCATTTGAAAGCATTTGCAAAGCTGCAGAGAACTCTGAGTTTACTGGAATCTCAGCAAATGTTTATTCACCCGAACTTGTTGATACTTGGTAGAAAAAATGTGTATACCAGTTGCTCTTGGCAGCACAAATTTTGTTCGGCTAGGCTGAATCATTCCTTTGCAGGATGACTTGGATTAGTTAGGTTTTACTACATTTTCCCCTATAGGGATACATGCTTTTGGAAATCGAAATCAAACACGGTTTGTGCTAGCTGCTTGAAAATTGCCTCACTGAATGAATTCTCATTGTGCTCTCTATGCTTTGTTACCGGTTTATGTACACCGAAGCAGAGCAGAGAAAAATAAACTTTCATTTGAAAGTGTTTGTAGAGCATCCACAGAACAGAGTTTACTGGACTCTCAGCAGATATTTTTTCACCCGATCTTGTTGATACTGGGCAGCAAAACTGAGTAGATGAGTTGCACTTGGCAGCCCAAATTTCGTCATCTTATGTTGAAGAGTTCCTTTGCAGGAACACTTTGAATTTTCAGGTTTAACTTCTTTTTTCCCTATAGGAATACATGCATTTGGAATGCTCAATCAAACAGAGTTTGTGATACCTGTTTGAAACTTGGCCCACTCAATGACTTCTCAGTGGCTCTTTATGCATTGTCCCCTGCTGAAGTATCCCCAAGCAGAGGCAAGGAAAATACACTTTCTTATGTAGGTGTTTGCAGAGCTTCCACAAAACTCCCAAGTTTACTGGAATTTCAGCGAATATTTTTTCACTTGAGCTTGTTGATACTAGGTAAGAAAGATGAGCATACCAGTTGCATTTGGCTGCCAAAATTTCGTTCTTCTACGTTGAAACATTTGCTTTCAGAAAGACATTGAATTTGGGGGGTTTCTCATCATTTTAACCTATAGGAATACATGCATTTGGAGCTCTAAATCAAACACTGTTTGTGCCAGCTGCTTGAAGCTTGACTCACTCAATTAGTTCCCGGTGTGCTCTCTGTGATTGGTTCCCTGGTGAAGTGGTCCTAAGTGGAGGCAAGGAACATTCGCTTTCCTAAGAAAGCATTTACAGTGCTTCAACAGAGCTCCAAGTTAACTGGAATCTCTGGAAATAATTACTCACCTGATCTAGATGATACTTGTCAGGAAAGATGAGTTTACCAGTTGCACTTAGCTACCCAAATTTCGTTCTTCTAGGTTGAAAAGTTCGTTTGCAGGAACGCTTTTGAATGTTTAGGTTTCACTTCCTTTTCCCTTATAGGGATACATGCATCTGGAATTATACATCAAACACGGTTTACGCTAGCTGCTTGAAACTGAAACTCACTCAACTAGTTCTCAGTGTGATCTCTATGCTTTGTTTTCTGTGGAAGTAACCCTAAGCAGAGGCAAGGGAAAGAAACTTTCATTTGAAAGCCTTTGCAGTGATTCCACAGAACTGTGAGTTTCCTGGATTCGCAGCAAATATTTTTTCACCCTAACTTGTTGTGACTCGACAGCAAAGATAAGTAGACCGGTTGCATTTGGCTGCCCAAATTTAGATCTTCTAGGTTGAATAGTTCGTTTGCAGGAACACTTTGAAATTGGAGGTTTCACTTCATTTTCCCCTATAGGGATACATGCATTTGGAACTCTAACTCAAACGCGGTTGGTACTAGCTGCATGAACTTGACTCACTCAGTTAGTTCTCAGTGCACTCTCTATGCTTTGTTTCCTGTTGAAGTAGCCCTAAGCAGAGGCAAGGAAAATATCCTTTCATTTGAAAGTGTTTGCAGAGCTTCCACAGAACTCTGAGTTTACTGGAATCTCAGCAAAATTTTTTCACCCGAACTTGATGATACTTGGCAGCAAAGATGAGTATACTGGTTTCACTTGGCTGCCCAAATTTCGTTCTTCAGGGTTGAAGCGTTCGTTTGCAGGAGCACTTTGAATTTTAAGTTTCACTTCCTTTTCCCATATGGGGATACATGCATTTGGAACTGTATATCCAACACGGTTTGTGCTAGCTTCTTCAAACTTGACTCACTCAATTCGTTCTCGGTGTGCTCTCTATGCTTTGTTCCCTGTGGTGGTAGCTCTAAGCGGAGGCAAGGAACATACACTTTCATTTGAAAGCATTTGCAAAGCTGCAGAGAACTCTGAGTTTACTGGAATCTCAGCAAATGTTTATTCACCCGAACTTGTTGATACTTGGTAGAAAAAATGTGTATACCAGTTGCTCTTGGCAGCACAAATTTTGTTCTGCTAGGCTGAATCATTCCTTTGCAGGATGACTTGGATTAGTTAGGTTTTACTACATTTTCCCCTATAGGGATACATGCTTTTGGAAATCGAAATCAAACACGGTTTGTGCTAGCTGCTTGAAAATTGACTCACTGAATGAATTCTCATTGTGCTCTCTATGCTTTGTTACCGGTTTATGTACACCGAAGCAGAGCAGAGAAAAATAAACTTTCATTTGAAAGTGTTTGTAGAGCATCCACAGAACAGAGTTTACTGGACTCTCAGCAGATATTTTTTCACCCGATCTTGTTGATACTGGGCAGCAAAACTGAGTAGATGAGTTGCACTTGGCAGCCCAAATTTCGTCATCTTATGTTGAAGAGTTCCTTTGCAGGAACACTTTGAATTTTCAGGTTTAACTTCTTTTTTCCCCTATAGGAATACATGCATTTGGAATGCTCAATCAAACACAGTTTGTGATACCTGTTTGAAACTTGGCCCACTCAATGACTTCTCAGTGGCTCTTTATGCATTGTCCCCTGCTGAAGTATCCCCAAGCAGAGGCAAGGAAAATACACTTTCTTATGTAGGTGTTTGCAGAGCTTCCACAAAACTCCCAAGTTTACTGGAATTTCAGGGAATATTTTTTCACTTGATCTTGTTGATACTAGGTAAGAAAGATGAGCATATCAGTTGCATTTGGCGGCCAAAATTTCGTTCTTCTACTTTGAAACATTTGCTTTCAGGAAGACATTGAATTTGGGGGGTTTCTCATCATTTTAACCTATAGGAATACATGCATTTGGAGCTCTAAATCAAACACTGTTTGTGCCAGCTGCTTGAAGCTTGACTCACTCAATTAGTTCCCGGTGTGCTCTCTGTGATTGGTTCCCTGGTGAAGTGGTCCTAAGTGGAGGCAAGGAACATTCGCTTTCCTAAGAAAGCATTTACAGTGCTTCAACAGAGCTCCAAGTTAACTGGAATCTCTGCAAATAATTACTCACCTGATGATACTTGTCAGGAAAGATGAGTTTACCAGTTGCACTTAGCTACCCAAATTTCGTTCTTCTAGGTTGAAAAGTTCGTTTGCAGGAACGCTTTTGAATGTTTAGGTTTCACTTCCTTTTCCCTTATAGGGATACATGCATCTGGAATTATACATCAAACACGGTTTACGCTAGCTGCTTGAAACTGAAACTCACTCAACTAGTTCTCAGTGTGATCTCTATGCTTTGTTTTCTGTTGAAGTAACCCTAAGCAGAGGCAAGGGAAAGAAACTTTCATTTGAAAGCCTTTGCAGTGATTCCACAGAACTGTGAGTTTCCTGGATTCTCAGCAAATATTTTTTCACCCTAACTTGTTGTTACTCGACAGCAAAGAGAAGTAGACCGGTTGCATTTGGCTGCCCAAATTTAGATCTTCTAGGTTGAATAGTTCGTTTGCAGGAACACTTTGAAATTTGAGGTTTCACTTCATTTTCCACAATAGGGATACATGCATTTGGAACTCTAACTCAAACGCGGTTGGTACTAGCTGCATGAAACTTGACTCACTCAGTTATTTCTCAGTGCACTCTCTATGCTTTGTTTCCTGTTGAAGTAGCCCTAAGCAGAGGCAAGGAAAATATACTTTCATTTGAAAGTGTTTGCAGAGCTTCCACAGAACTCTGAGTATACTGGAATCTCAGCAAAATTTTTTCACCCGATCTTGATGATACTTGGCAGCAAAGATGAGTATACCGGTTTCACTTGGCTGCCCCAAATTTCGTTCTTCAGGGTTGAAGCGTTCGTTTGCAGGAGCACTTTGAATTTTAAGTTTCACTTCCTTTTCCCTTATGGGGATACATGCATTTGGAACTGTATATCCAACACGGTTTGTGCTAGCTTCTTCAAACTTGACTCACTCAATTCGTTCTCGGTGTGCTCTCTATGCTTTGTTCCCTGTGGTAGTAGCTCTAAGCTTAGGCAAGGAACATACACTTTCATTTGAAAGCATTTGCAAAGCTGCAGAGAACTCTGAGTTTACTGGAATCTCAGCAAATGTTTATTCACCCGAACTTGTTGATACTTGGTAGAAAAATGTGTATACCAGTTGCTCTTGGCAGCACAAATTTTGTTCGGCTAGGCTGAATCATTCCTTTGCAGGATGACTTGGATTTGTTAGGTTTTACTACATTTTCCCCTATAGGGATACATGCTTTTGGAAATCGAAATCAAACACGGTTTGTGCTAGCTGCTTGAAAATTGACTCACTGAATGAATTCTCATTGTGCTCTCTATGCTTTGTTACCGGTTTATGTACACCGAAGCAGAGCAGAGAAAAATAAACTTTCATTTGAAAGTGTTTGTAGAGCATCCACAGAACAGAGTTTACTGGACTCTCAGCAGATATTTTTTCACCCGATCTTGTTGATACTGGGCAGCAAAACTGAGTAGATGAGTTGCACTTGGCAGCCCAAATTTCGTCATCTTATGTTGAAGAGTTCCTTTGCAGGAACACTTTGAATTTTCAGGTTTAACTTCTTTTTTCCCTATAGGAATACATGCATTTGGAATGCTCAATCAAACACAGTTTGTGATACCTGTTTGAAACTTGGCCCACTCAATGACTTCTCAGTGGCTCTTTATGCATTGTCCCCTGCTGAAGTATCCCCAAGCAGAGGCAAGGAAAATACACTTTCTTATGTAGGTGTTTGCAGAGCTTCCACAAAACTCCCAAGTTTACTGGAATTTCAGCGAATATTTTTTCACTTGAGCTTGTTGATACTAGGTAAGAAAGATGAGCATACCAGTTGCATTTGGCTGCCAAAATTTCGTTCTTCTACGTTGAAACATTTGCTTTCAGAAAGACATTGAATTTGGGGGGTTTCTCATCATTTTAACCTATAGGAATACATGCATTTGGAGCTCTAAATCAAACACTGTTTGTGCCAGCTGCTTGAAGCTTGACTCACTCAATTAGTTCCCGGTGTGCTCTCTGTGATTGGTTCCCTGGTGAAGTGGTCCTAAGTGGAGGCAAGGAACATTCGCTTTCCTAAGAAAGCATTTACAGTGCTTCAACAGAGCTCCAAGTTAACTGGAATCTCTGGAAATAATTACTCACCTGATCTAGATGATACTTGTCAGGAAAGATGCGTTTACCAGTTGCACTTAGCTACCCAAATTTCGTTCTTCTAGGTTGAAAAGTTCGTTTGCAGGAACGCTTTTGAATGTTTAGGTTTCACTTCCTTTTCCCTTATAGGGATACATGCATCTGGAATTATACATCAAACACGGTTTACCGCTAGCTGCTTGAAACTGAAACTCACTCAACTAGTTCTCAGTGTGATCTCTATGCTTTGTTTTCTGTGGAAGTAACCCTAAGCAGAGGCAAGGGAAAGAAACTTTCATTTGAAAGCCTTTGCAGTGATTCCACAGAACTGTGAGTTTCCTGGATTCGCAGCAAATATTTTTTCACCCTAACTTGTTGTGACTCGACAGCAAAGATAAGTAGACCGGTTGCATTTGGCTGCCCAAATTTAGATCTTCTAGGTTGAATAGTTCGTTTGCAGGAACACTTTGAAATTGGAGGTTTCACTTCATTTTCCCCTATAGGGATACATGCATTTGGAACTCTAACTCAAACGCGGTTGGTACTAGCTGCATGAAACTTGACTCACTCAATTAGTTCTCAGTGCACTCTCTATGCTTTGTTTCCTGTTGAAGTATCCCAAAGCAGAGGCAAGGAAAATATACTTTCATTTGAAAGTGTTTGCAGAGCTTCCACAGAACTCTGAGTTTACTGGAATCTCAGCAAAATTTTTTCACCCGATCTTGATGATACTTGGCAGCAAAGATGAGTATACCGGTTTCACTTGGCTGCCCAAATTTCGTTCTTCAGGGTTGAAGCGTTCGTTTGCAGGAGCACTTTGAATTTTAAGTTTCACTTCCTTTTCCCTTATGGGGATACATGCATTTGGAACTGTATATCCAACACGGTTTGTGCTAGCTTCTTCAAACTTGACTCACTCAATTCGTTCTCGGTGTGCTCTCTATGCTTTGTTCCCTGTGGTAGTAGCTGTAAGCGGAGGCAAGGAACATACACTTTCATTTGAAAGCATTTGCAAAGCTGCAGAGAACTCTGAGTTTACTGGAATCTCAGCAAATGTTTATTCACCCGAACTTGTTGATACTTGGTAGAAAAAATGTGTATACCAGTTGCTCTTGGCAGCACAAATTCTGTTCTACTAGGCTGAATCATTCCTTGGCAGGATGACTTGGATTAGTTAGGTTTTACTACATTTTCCCCTATAGGGATACATGCTTTTGGAAATCGAAATCAAACACGGTTTGTGCTAGCTGCTTGAAAATTGACTCACTGAATGAATTCTCATTGTGCTCTCTATGCTTTGTTACCGGTTTATGTACACCAAAGCAGAGCAGAGAAAAATAAACTTTCATTTGAAAGTGTTTGTAGAGCATACACAGAACAGAGTTTACTGGACTCTCAGCAGATATTTTTTCACCCGATCTTGTTGATACTTGGCAGCAAAACTGAGTAGATGAGTTGCACTTGGCAGCCCAAATTTCGTCATCTTATGTTGAAGAGTTCCTTTGCAGGAACACTTTGAATTTTCAGGTTTAACTTCTTTTTTCCCTATAGGAATACATGCATTTGGAATGCTCAATCAAACACAGTTTGTGATACCTGTTTGAAACTTGGCCCACTCAATGACTTCTCAGTGGCTCTTGATGCATTGTCCCCTGCTGAAGTATCCCCCAGCAGAGGCAAGGAAAATACACTTTCTTATGGAAGTGTTTGCAGAGCTTCCACAAAACTCCCAAGTTTACTGGAATTTCAGCGAATATTTTTTCACTTGATCTTGTTGATACTAGGTAAGAAAGATGAGCATACCAGTTGCATTTGGCTGCCAAAATTTCGTTCTTCTACGTTGAAACATTTGCTTTCAGGAAGACATTGAATTTTGGGGGTTTCTCTTCATTATAACCTATAGGAATACATGCATTTGGAATGCTAAATCAAACACTCTTTGTGCTAGCTGCTTGAAGCTTGACTCACTCAATTAGTTCCCGGTGTGCTCCCTGTGATTGGTTCCCTGGTGAAGTGGTCCTAAGTGGAGGCAAGGAACATTCGCTTTCCTAAGAAAGCATTTACCGAGCTTCAACTGAGCTCAAAGTTAACTGGAGTCTCTGCAAATATTTACTCACCTGATCTTGATGATACTTGTCAGGAAAGATGAGTTTACCAGTTGCACTTAGCTACCCAAATTTCGTTCTTCTAGGTTGAAAAGTTCGTTTGCAGGAACGCTTTTGAATGTTTAGGTTTCACTTCCTTTTCCCTTATAGGGATACATGCATCTGGAATTATACATCAAACACGGTTTACGCTAGCTGCTTGAAACTGAAACTCACTCAACTAGTTCTCAGTGTGATCTCTATGCTTTGTTTTCTGTTGAAGTAACCCTAAGCAGAGGCAAGGGAAAGAAACTTTCATTTGAAAGCCTTTGCAGTGATTCCACAGAACTGTGAGTTTCCTGGATTCTCAGCAAATATTTTTTCACCCTAACTTGTTGTTACTCGACAGCAAAGATAAGTAGACCGGTTGCATTTGGCTGCCCAAAATTAGATCTTCTATGTTGAATTGTTCGTTTGCAGGAACACTTTGAAATTGGAGGTTTCACTTCATTTTCCCCTATAGGGATACATGCATTTGGAACTCTAACTCAAACGTGGTTGGTACTAGCTGCATGAAACTTGACTCACTCATTTAGTTCTCAGTGCACTCTCTATGCTTTGTTTCCTGTTGAAGTATCCCAAAGCAGAGGCAAGGAAAATATACTTTCATTTGAAAGTGTTTGCAGAGCTTCCACAGAACTCTGAGTTTACTGGAATCTCAGCAAAATTTTTTCACCCGATCTTGATGATACTTGGCAGCAAAAATGAGTATACCGGTTTCACTTGGCTGCCCAAATTTCGTTCTTCAGGGTTGAAGCGTTCGTTTGCAGGAGCACTTTGAATTTTAAGTTTCACTTCCTTTTCCCTTATGGGGATACATGCATTTGGAACTGTATATCCAACACGGTTTGTGCTAGCTTCTTCAAACTTGACTCACTCAATTCGTTCTCGGTGTGCTCTCTATGCTTTGTTCCCTGTGGTAGTAGCTCTAAGCGGAGGCAAGGAACATACACTTTCATTTGAAAGCATTTGAAAAGCTGCAGAGAACTCTGAGTTTACGGGAATCTCAGCAAATGTTTATTCACCCGAACTTGTTGATACTTGGTAGAAAAAATGTGTATACCAGTTGCTCTTGGCAGCACAAATTTTGTTCGGCTAGGCTGAATCATTCCTTTGCAGGATGACTTGGATTAGTTAGGTTTTACTACATTTTCCCCTATAGGGATACATGCTTTTGGATATCGAAATCAAACACGGTTTGTGCTAGCTGCTTGAAAATTGACTCACTGAATGAATTCTCATTGTGCTCTCTATGCTTTGTTACCGGTTTATGTACACCGAAGCAGAGCAGAGAAAAATAAACTTTCATTTGAAAGTGTTTGTAGAGCATCCACAGAACAGAGTTTACTGGACTCTCAGCAAATATTTTTTCACCCGATCTTGTTGATACTTGGCAGCAAAACTGAGTAGTTGAGTTGCACTTGGCAGCCCAAATTTCGTCATCTTATGTTGAAGAGTTCCTTTGCAGGAACACTTTGAATTTTCAGGTTTAACTTCTTTTTTCCCTATAGGAATACATGCATTTGGAATGCTCAATCAAACACAGTTTGTGATACCTGTTTGAAACTTGGCCCACTCAATGACTTCTCAGTGGCTCTTGATGCATTGTCCCCTGCTGAAGTATCCCCCAGCAGAGGCAAGGAAAATACACTTTCTTATGGAAGTGTTTGCAGAGCTTCCACAAAACTCCCAAGTTTACTGGAATTTCAGCAATCTTTTTTCACTTGATCTTGTTGATACTAGGTAAGAAAGATTAGCATACCAGTTGCATTTGGCTGCCAAAATTTCGTTCTTCTACGTTGAAACATTTGCTTTCAGGAAGACATTGAATTTTGGGGGTTTCTCTTCATTTTAACCTATAGGAATACATGCATTTGGAATGCTAAATCAAACACTCTTTGTGCTAGCTGCTTGAAGCTTGACTCAATCAATTAGTTCCCGGTGTGCTCTCTGTGATTGGTTCCCTGGTGAAGTGGTCCTAAGTGGAGGCAAGGAACATTCGCTTTCCGAAGAAAGCATTTACCGAGCTTCAACAGAGCTCCGAGTTAACTGGAATCTCTGCAAATATTTACTCACCTGATCTTGATGATACTTGTCAGGAAAGACGAGTTTACCACTTGCACTTAGCTACCGAAATTTCGTTCTTCTAGGTTGAATAGTTCGTTTGCAGGAACACTTTGAAATTGGAGGTTTCACTTCATTTTCCCCTATAGGGATACATGCATTTGGAACTCTAACTCAAACGTGGTTGGTACTAGCTGCATGAAAGTTGACTCACTCAGTTAGTTCTCAGTGCACTCTCTATGCTTTGTTTCCTGTTGAAGTAGCCCTAAGCAGAGGCAAGGAAAATATACTTTCATTTGAAAGTGTTTGCAGAGCTTCCACAGAACTCTGAGTTTACTGGAATCTCAGCAACATTTTTTCACCCGATCTTGATGATACTTGGCAGCAAAGATGAGTATACCGGTTTCACTTGGCTGCCCAAATTTTGTTCTTCAGGGTTGAAGCGTTCGTTTGCAGGAGCACTTTGAATTTTAAGTTTCACTTCCTTTTCCCTTATGGGGATACATGCATTTGGAACTGTATATCCAACACGGTTTGTGCTAGCTTCTTCAAACTTGACTCACTCAATTCTTTCTCGGTGTGCTCTTTAGGCTTTGTTCCCTGTGGTGGTAGCTCTAAGCGGAGGCAAGGAACATACACTTTCATTTGAAAGCATTTGCAAAGCTTGCACAGAACTCTGAGTTTACTGGAATCTCAGCAAATGTTTATTCACCCGAACTTGTTGATACTTGGTAGAAAAAAAGTGTATACCAGTTGCTCTTGGAAGCACAAATTCTGTTCTGCTACGCTGAATCATTCCTTTGCAGGATGACTTGGATTAGTTAGGTTTTACTACATTTTCCCCTATAGGGATACATGCTTTTGGAAATCGAAATCAAACACGGTTTGTGCTAGCTGCTTGAAAATTGACTCACTGAATGAATTCTCATTGTGCTCTCTATGCTTTGTTACCGGTTTACGTACACCGAAGCAGAGCAGAGAAAAATAAACTTTCATTTGAAAGTGTTTGTAGAGCATCCACAGAACAGAGTTTACTGGACTCTCAGCAAATATTTTTTCACCCGATCTTGTTGATACTTGGCAGCCAAACTGAGTAGATGAGTTGCACTTGGCAGCCCAAATTTCGTCATCTTATGTTGAAGAGTTCCTTTGCAGGAACACTTTGAATTTTCAGGTTTAACTTCTTTTTTCCCTATAGGAATACATGCATTTGGAATGCTCAATCAAACACAGTTTGTGATACCTGTTTGAAACTTGGCCCACTCAATGACTTCTAAGTGGCTCTTTATGCATTGTCCCCTGCTGAAGTATCCCCCAGCAGAGGCAAGGAAAATACACTTTCTTATGGAAGTGTTTGCAGAGCTTCCACAAAACTCCCAAGTTTACTGGAATTTCAGCGAATCTTTTTTCACTTGATCTTGTTGATACTAGGTAAGAAAGATGAGCATACCAGTTGCATTTGGCTGCCAAAATTTCGTTCTTCTACGTTGAAACATTTGCTTTCAGGAAGACATTGAATTTTGGGGGTTTCTCTTCATTTTAACCTATAGGAATACATGCATTTGGAAGGCTAAATCAAACACTCTTTGTGCTAGCTGCTTGAAGCTTTACTCACTCAATTAGTTCCCGGTGTGCTCTCTGTGATTGGTTCCCTGGTGAAGTGGTCCTAAGTGGAGGCAAGGAACATTCGCTTTCCTAAGAAAGCATTTACCGAGCTTCAACAGAGCTCCCAGTTAACTGGAATCTCTGCAAATATTTACTCACCTGATATTGATGATACTTGTCAGGAAAGATGAGTTTACCAGTTGCACTTAGCTACCCAGATTTCGTTCTTCTAGGTTGAAAAGTTCGTTTGCAGGAACGCTTTTGAATGTTTAGGTTTCACTTCCTTTTCCCTTATAGGGATACATGCATCTGGAATTATACATCAAACACGGTTTATGCTAGCTGCTTGAAACTGAAACTCACTCAACTAGTTCTCAGTGTGATCTCTATGCTTTGTTTTCTGTGGAAGTAACCCTAAGCAGAGGCAAGGGAAAGAAACTTTCATTTGAAAGCCTTTGCAGTGATTCCACAGAACTGTGAGTTTCCTGGATTCTCAGCAAATATTTTTTCACCCTAACTTGTTGTGACTCGACAGCAAAGATAAGTAGACCGGTTGCATTTGGCTGCCCAAATTTAGATGTTCTAGGTTGAATAGTTCGTTTGCAGAAACACTTTGAAATTGGAGGTTTCACTTCATTTTCCCCTATAGGGATACATGCATTTGGAACTCTAACTCAAACGCGGTTGGTACTACTGCATGAGAGTTGACTCACTCAGTTAGTTCTCAGTGCACTCTCTATGCTTTGTTTCCTGTTGAAGTAGCCCTAAGCAGAGGCAAGGAAAATATACTTTCATTTGAAAGTGTTTGCAGAGCTTCCACAGAACTCTGAGTTTCCTGGAATCTCAGCAACATTTTTTCACCCGATCTTGATGATACTTGGCAGCAAAGATGAGTATACCGGTTTCACTTGGCTGCCCAAATTTCGTTCTTCAGGGTTGAAGCGTTCCTTTGCAGGAGCACTTTGAATTTTAAGTTTCACTTCCTTTTCCCTTATGGGGATACATGCATTTGGAACTGTATATCCAACACGGTTTGTGCTAGCTTCTTCAAACTTGACTCACTCAATTCGTTCTTGGTGTGCTCTCTAGGCTTTGTTCCCTGTGGTAGTAGCTCTAAGCGGAGGCAAGGAACATACACTTTCATTTGAAAGCATTTGCAAAGCTTGCACAGAACTCTGAGTTTACCGGAATCTCAGCAAATGTTTATTCACCCGAACTTGTTGATACTTGGTAGAAAAAATGTGTATACCAGTTGCTCTTGGCAGCACAAATTCTGTTCTGCTAGGCTGAATCATTCCTTTTCAGGATGACTTGGATTTGTTAGGTTTCACTACATTTTCCCCTATAGGGATACATGCTTTTGGAAATCGAAATCAAACACGGTTTGTGCTAGCTGCTTGAAAATTGACTCACTGAATGAATTCTCATTGTGCTCTCTATGCTTTGTTACCGGTTTATGTACACCGAAGCAGAGCAGAGAAAAATAAACTTTCATTTGAAAGTGTTTGTAGAGCATCCACAGAACAGAGTTTACTGGACTCTCAGCAAATATTTTTTCACCCGATCTTGTTGATACTTGGCAGCAAAACTGAGTAGATGAGTTGCACTTGGCAGCCCAAATTTCGTCATCTTATGTTGAAGAGTTCCTTTGCAGGAACACTTTGAATTTTCAGGTTTAACTTCTTTTTTCCCTATAGGAATACATGCATTTGGAATGCTCAATCAAACACAGTTTGTGATACCTGTTTGAAACTTGGCCCACTCAATGACTTCTCAGTGGCTCTTTATGCATTGTCCCCTGCTGAAGTATCCCCCAGCAGAGGCAAGGAAAATACACTTTCTTATGTAAGTGTTTGCAGATCTTCCACAAAACTCCCAAGTTTACTGGAATTTCAGCGAATCTTTTTTCACTTGATCTTGTTGATACTAGGTAAGAAAGATGAGCATACCAGTTGCATTTGGCTGCCAAAATTTCGTTCTTCTACGTTGAAACATTTGCTTTCAGGAAGACATTGAATTTTGGGGGTTTCTCTTCATTTTAACCTATAGGAATACATGCATTTGGAATGCTAAATCAAACACGCTTTGTGCTAGCTGCTTGAAGCTTGACTCACTCAATTAGTTCCTGGTGTGCTCTCTGTGATTGGTTCCCTGGTGAAGTGGTCCTAAGTGGAGGCAAGGAACATTCGCTTTCCTAAGAAAGCATTTACCGAGCTTCAACAGAGCTCCAAGTTAACTGGAATCTCTGCAAATATTTACTCACCTGATCTTGATGATACTTGTCAGGAAAGAAGAGTTTACCAGTTGCACTTAGCTACCCAAATTTCGTTCTTCTATGTTGAAAAGTTCATTTGCAGGAACGCTTTTGAATGTTTAGGTTTCACTTCCTTTTCCCTTATAGGGATACATGCATCTGGAATTATACATCAAACACGGTTTATGCTAGCTGCTTGAAACTGAAACTCACTCAACTAGTTCTCAGTGTGATCTCTATGCTTTGTTTTCTGTGGAAGTAACCCTAAGCAGAGGCAAGGGAAAGAAACTTTCATTTGAAAGCCTTTGCAGTGATTCCACAGAACTGTGAGTTTCCTGGATTCTCAGCAAATATTTTTTCACCCTAACTTGTTGTGACTCGACAGCAAAGATAAGTAGACCGGTTGCATTTGGCTGCCCAAATTTAGATCTTCTAGGTTGAATAGTTCGTTTGCAGGAACACTTTGAATTTGGAGGTTTCACTTCATTTTCCCCTATAGGGATACATGCATTTGGAACTCTAACTCAAACGCGGTTGGTACTAGCTGCATGAAAGTTGACTCACTCAGTTAGTTCTCAGTGCACTCTCTATGCTTTGTTTCCTGTTGAAGTAGCCCTAAGCAGAGGCAAGGAAAATATACTTTCATTTGAAAGTGTTTGCAGAGCTTCCACAGAACTCTGAGTTTACTGGAATCTCAGCAAAATTTTTTCACCCGATCTTGATGATACTTGGCAGCAAAGATGAGTATACCGGTTTCACTTGGCTGCCCAAATTTCGTTCTTCAGGGTTGAATCATTCGTTTGCAGGAGCACTTTGAATTTTACGTTTCACTTCCTTTTCCCTTATGGGGATACATGCATTTGGAACTGTATATCCAACACGGTTTCTGCTAGCTTCTTCAAACTTGACTCACTCAATTCGTTCTTGGTGTGCTCTCTATGCTTTGTTCCCTGTGGTAGTAGCTCTAAGCGGAGGCAAGGAACATACACTTTCATTTGAAAGCATTTGCAAAGCTTGCACAGAACTCTGAGTTTACTGGAATCTCAGCAAAGGTTTATTCACCCGAACTTGTTGATACTTGGTAGAAAAAATGTGTATACCAGTTGCTCTTGGCAGCACAAATTTTGTTCTGCTAGGCTGAATCATTCCTTTGCAGGATGACTTGGATTAGTTAGGTTTTACTTCATTTTCCCCTATAGGGATACATGCTTTTGGAAATCGAAATCAAACACGGTTTGTGCTAGCTGCTTGAAAATTGACTCACTGAATGAATTCTCATTGTGCTCTCTATGCTTTGTTACCGGTTTATGTACACCGAAGCAGAGCAGAGAAAAATAAACTTTCATTTGAAAGTGTTTGTAGAGCATCCACAGAACAGAGTTTACTGGACTCTCAGCAAATATTTTTTCACCCGATCTTGTTGATACTTGGCAGTAAAACTGAGTAGATGAGTTGCACTTGGCAGCCCAAATTTCGTCATCTTATGTTGAAGAGTTCCTTTGCAGGAACACTTTGAATTTTCAGGTTTAACTTCTTTTTTCCCTATAGGAATACATGCATTTGGAATGCTGAATCAAACACAGTTTGTGATACCTGTTTGAAACTTGGCCCACTCAATGACTTCTCAGTGGCTCTTTATGCATTGTCCCCTGCTGAAGTATCCCCCAGCAGAGGCAAGGAAAATACACTTTCTTATGTAAGTGTTTGCAGAGCTTCCACAAAACTCCCAAGTTTACTGGAATTTCAGCGAATCTTTTTTCACTTGATCTTGTTGATACTAGGTAAGAAAGATGAGCATACCAGTTGCATTTGGCTGCCAAAATTTCGTTCTTCTACGTTGAAACATTTGCTTTCAGGAAGACATTGAAATTTGGGGGTTTCTCTTCATTTTAACCTATAGGAATACATGCATTTGGAACGCTAAATCAAACACTCTTTGTGCTAGCTGCTTGAAGCTTGACTCACTCAATTAGTTCCCGGTGTGCTCTCTGTGATTGGTTCCCTGGTGAAGTGGTCCTAAGTGGAGGCAAGGAACATTCGCTTTCCTAAGAAAGAATTTACCGAGCTTCAACAGAGCTCCGAGTTAACTGGAATCTCTGCAAATATTTACTCACCTGATCTTGATGATACTTGTCAGGAAAGACGAGTTTACCAGTTGCACTTAGCTACCCAAATTTCGTTCTTCTAGGTTGAAAAGTTCGTTTGCAGGAACGCTTTTGAATGTTTAGGTTTCACTTCCTTTTCCCTTATAGGGATATATGCATCTGGAATTATACATCAAACACGGTTTATGCTAGCTGCTTGAAAGAGAAACTCACTCAACTAGTTCTCAGTGTGATCTCTATGCTTTGTTTTCTGTGGAAGTAACCCTAAGCAGAGGCAAGGGAAAGAAACTTTCATTTGAAAGCCTTTGCAGTGATTCCACAGAACTGTGAGTTTCCTGGATTCTCAGCAAATATTTTTTCACCCTAACTTGTTGTGACTCGACAGCAAAGATAAGTAGACCGGTTGCATTTGGCTGCCCAAATTTAGATGTTCTAGGTTGAATAGTTCGTTTGCAGGAACACTTTGAATTTGGAGGTTTCACTTCATTTTCCCCTATAGGGATACAAGCATTTGGAACTCTAACTCAAACGCGGTTGGTACTAGCTGCATGAAAGTTGACTCACTCAGTTAGTTCTCAGTGCACTCTCTATGCTTTGTTTCCTGTTGAAGTAGCCCTAAGCAGAGGCAAGGAAAATATACTTTCATTTGAAAGTGTTTGCAGAGCTTCCACAGAACTCTGAGTTTCCTGGAATCTCAGCAAAATTTTTTCACCCGATCTTGATGATACTTGGCAGCATAGATGAGTATACCGGTTTCACTTGGCTGCCCAAATTTCGTTCTTCAGGGTTGAAGCGTTCGTTTGCAGGAGCACTTTGAATTTTACGTTTCACTTCCTTTTCCCTTATGGGGATACATGCATTTGGAACTGTATATCCAACACGGTTTGTGCTAGCTTCTTCAAACTTGACTCACTCAATTCGTTCTTGGTGTGCTCTCTATGCTTTGTTCCCTGTGGTAGTAGCTCTAAGCGGAGGCAAGGAACATACACTTTCATTTGAAAGCATTTGCAAAGCTTGCACAGAACTCTGAGTTTACTGGAATCTCAGCAAAGGTTTATTCACCCGAACTTGTTGATACTTGGTAGAAAAAATGTGTATATCAGTTGCTCTTGGCAGCACAAATTTTGTTCTGCTAGGCTGAATCATTCCTTTGCAGGATGACTTGGATTAGTTAGGTTTTACTTCATTTTCCCCTATAGGGATACATGCTTTTGGAAATCGAAATCAAACACGGTTTGTGCTAGCTGCTTGAAAATTGACTCACTGAATGAATTCTCATTGTGCTCTCTATGCTTTGTTACCGGTTTATGTACACCGAAGCAGAGCAGAGAAAAATAAACTTTCATTTGAAAGTGTTTGTAGAGCATCCACAGAACAGAGTTTACTGGACTCTCAGCAAATATTTTTTCACCCGATCTTGTTGATACTTGGCAGTTAAACTGAGTAGATGAGTTGCACTTGGCAGCCCAAATTTCGTCATCTTATGTTGAAGAGTTCCTTTGCAGGAACACTTTGAATTTTCAGGTTTAACTTCTTTTTTCCCTATAGGAATACATGCATTTGGAATGCTCAATCAAACACAGTTTGTGATACCTGTTTGATACTTGGCCCACTCAATGACTTCTCAGTGGCTCTTTATGCATTGTCCCCTGCTGAAGTATCCCCCAGCAGAGGCAAGGAAAATACACTTTCTTATGTAAGTGTTTGCAGAGCTTCCACAAAACTCCCAAGTTTACTGGAATTTCAGCGAATCTTTTTTCACTTGATCTTGTTGATACTAGGTAAGAAAGATGAGCATACCAGTTGCATTTGGCTGCCAAAATTTCGTTCTTCTACGTTGAAACATTTGCTTTCAGGAAGACATTGAAATTTGGGGGTTTCTCTTCATTTTAACCTATAGGAATACATGCATTTGGAACGCTAAATCAAACACTCTTTGTGCTAGCTGCTTGAAGCTTGACTCACTCAATTAGTTCCCGGTGTGCTCTCTGTGATTGGTTCCCTGGTGAAGTGGTCCTAAGTGGAGGCAAGGAACATTCGCTTTCCTAAGAAAGAATTTACCGAGCTTCAAAAGACCTCCGAGTTAACTGGAATCTCTGCAAATATTTACTCACCTGATCTTGATGATACTTGTCAGGAAAGACGAGTTTACCAGTTGCACTTAGCTACCCAAATTTCGTTCTTCTAGGTTGAAAAGTTCGTTTGCAGGAACGCTTTTCAATGTTTAGGTTTCACTTCCTTTTCCCTTATAGGGATACATGCATCTGGAATTATACATCAAACACGGTTTATGCTAGCTGCTTGAAAGAGAAACTCACTCAACTAGTTCTCAGTGTGATCTCTATGCTTTGTTTTCTGTGGAAGTAACCCTAAGCAGAGGCAAGGGAAAGAAACTTTCATTTGAAAGCCTTTGCAGTGATTCCACAGAACTGTGAGTTTCCTGGATTCTCAGCAAATATTTTTTCACCCTAACTTGTTGTGACTCGACAGCAAAGATAAGTAGACTGGTTGCATTTGGCTGCCCAAATTTAGATGTTCTAGTTTGAATAGTTCGTTTGCAGGAACACTTTGAAATTGGAGGTTTCACTTCATTTTCCCCTATAGGGATACATGCATTTGGAACTCTAACTCAAACGCGGTTGGTACTAGCTGCATGAAAGTTGACTCACTCAGTTAGTTCTCAGTGCACTCTCTATGCTTTGTTTCCTGTTGAAGTAGCCCTAAGCAGAGGCAAGGAAAACATACTTTCATTTGAAAGTGTTTGCAGAGCTTCCACAGAACTCTGAGTTTACTGGAATCTCAGCAACATTTTTTCACCCGATCTTGATGATACTTGGCAGCAAAGATGAGTATACCGGTTTCACTTGGCTGCCCAAATTTCGTTCTTCAGGGTTGAAGCGTTCGTTTGCAGGAGCACTTTGAATTTTAAGTTTCACTTCCTTTTCCCTTATGGGGATACATGCATTTGGAACTGTATATCCAACACGGTTTGTGCTAGCTTCTTCAAACTTGACTCACTCAATTCATTCTCGGTGTGCTCTCTAGGCTTTGTTCCCTGTGGTAGTAGCTCTAAGCGGAGGCAAGGAACATACACTTTCATTTGAAAGCATTTGCAAAGCTTGCACAGAACTCTGAGTTTACTGGAATCTCAGCAAATGTTTATTCACCCGAACTTGTTGATACTTGGTAGAAAAAATGTGTATACCAGTTGCTCTTGGCAGCACAAATTTTGTTCTGCTAGGCTGAATCGTTCCTTTGCAGGATGACTTGGATTAGTTAGGTTTTACTACATTTTCCCCTATAGGGATACATGCTTTTGGAAATCGAAATCAAACACGGTTTGTGCTAGCTGCTTGAAAATTGACTCACTGAATGAATTCTCATTGTGCTCTCTATGCTTTGTTACGGGTTTACGTACACCGAAGCAGAGCAGAGAAAAATAAACTTTCATTTGAAAGTGTTTGTAGTGCATCCACAGAACAGAGTTTACTGGACTCTCAGCAAATATTTTTTCACCCGATCTTGTTGATACTTGGCAGCCAAACTGAGTAGATGAGTTGCACTTGGCAGCCCAAATTTCGTCATCTTATGTTGAAGAGTTCCTTTGCAGGAACACTTTGAATTTTCAGGTTTAACTTCTTTTTTCCCTATAGGAATACATGCATTTGGAATGCTCAATCAAACACAGTTTGTGATACCTGTTTGAAACTTGGCCCACTCAATGACTTCTCAGTGGCTCTTTATGCATTGTCCCCTGCTGAAGTATCCCCCAGCAGAGGCAAGGAAAATACACTTTCTTATGTAAGTGTTTGCAGAGCTTCCACAAAACTCCCAAGTTTACTGGAATTTCAGCGAATCTTTTTTCACTTGATCTTGTTGATACTAGGTAAGAAAGATGAGCATACCAGTTGCATTTGGCTGCCAAAATTTCATTCTTCTACGTTGAAACATTTGCTTTCAGGAAGACATTGAATTTTGGGGGTTTCTCTTCATTTTAACCTATAGGAATACATGCATTTGGAACGCTAAATCAAACACTCTTTGTGCTAGCTGCTTGAAGCTTGACTCACTCAATTAGTTCCCGGTGTGCTCTCTGTGATTGGTTCCCTGGTGAAGTGGTCCTAAGTGGAGGCAAGGAACATTCGCTTTCCGAAGAAAGCATTTACCGAGCTTCAACAGAGCTCCGAGTTAACTGGAATCTCTGCAAATATTTACTCACCTGATCTTGATGATACTTGTCAGGAAAGACGAGTTTACCAGTTGCACTTAGCTACCCAAATTTCGTTCTTCTAGGTTGAAAAGTTCGTTTGCAGGAACGCTTTTGAATGTTTAGGTTTCACTTCCTTTTCTCTTATAGGGATACATGCATCTGGAATTATACATCAAACACGGTTTATGCTAGCTGCTTGAAACTGAAACTCACTCAACTAGTTCTCAGTGTGATCTCTATGCTTTGTTTTCTGTGGAAGTAACCCTAAGCAGAGGCAAGGGAAAGAAACTTTCATTTGAAAGCATTTGCAGTGATTCCACAGAACTGTGAGTTTCCTGGATTCTCAGCAAATATTTTTTCACCCTAACTTGTTGTGACTCGACAGCAAAGATAAGTAGACCGGTTGCATTTGGCTGCCCAAATTTAGATGTTCTAGGTTGAATAGTTCGTTTGCAGGAACACTTTGAAATTGGAGGTTTAACTTCATTTTCCCCTATAGGGATACATGCATTTGGAACTCTAACTCAAACGCGGTTGGTACTAGCTGCATGAAAGTTGACTCACTCAGTTAGTTCTCAGTGCACTCTCTATGCTTTGTTTCCTGTTGAAGTAGCCCTAAGCAGAGGCAAGGAAAATATCCTTTCATTTGAAAGTGTTTGCAGAGCTTCCACAGAACTCTGAGTTTACTGGAATCTCAGCAACATTTTTTCACCCGATCTTGATGATACTTGGCAGCAAAGATGAGTATACCGGTTTCACTTGGCTTCCCAAATTTCGTTCTTCAGGGTTGAAGCGTTCGTTTGCAGGAGCACTTTGAATTTTAAGTTTCACTTCCTTTTCCCTTATGGGGATACATGCATTTGGAACTGTATATCCAACACGGTTTGTGCTAGCTTCTTCAAACTTGACTCACTCAATTCATTCTCGGTGTGCTCTCTAGGCTTTGTTCCCTGTGGTAGTAGCTCTAAGTGGAGGCAAGGAACATACACTTTCATTTGAAAGCATTTGCAAAGCTTGCACAGAACTCTGAGTTTACTGGAATCTCAGCAAATGTTTATTCACCCGAACTTGTTGATACTTGGTAGAAAAAATGTGTATACCAGTTGCTCTTGGCAGCACAAATTTTGTTCTGCTAAGCTGGAATCGTTCCTTTGCAGGATGACTTGGATTAGTTAGGTTTTACTACATTTTCCCCTATAGGGATACATGCATTTGGAAATCGAAATCAAACACGGTTTGTGCTAGCTGCTTGAAAATTGACTCACTGAATGAATTCTCATTGTGCTCTCTATGCTTTGTTACCGGTTTATGTACACCGAAGCAGAGCAGAGAAAAATAAACTTTCATTTGAAAGTGTTTGTAGTGCATCCACAGAACAGAGTTTACTGGACTCTCAGCAAATATTTTTTCACCCGATCTTGTTGATACTTGGCAGCCAAACTGAGTAGATGAGTTGCACTTGGCAGCCCAAATTTCGTCATCTTATGTTGAAGAGTTCCTTTGCAGGAACACTTTGAATTTTCAGGTTTAACTTCTTTTTTCCCTATAGGAATACATGCATTTGGAATGCTCAATCAAACACAGTTTGTGATACCTGTTTGAAACTTGGCCCACTCAATGACTTCTCAGTGGCTCTTTATGCATTGTCCCCTGCTGAAGTATCCCCCAGCAGAGGCAAGGAAAATACACTTTCTTATGTAAGTGTTTGCAGAGCTTCCACAAAACTCCCAAGTTTACTGGAATTTCAGCGAATCTTTTTTCACTTGATCTTGTTGATACTAGGTAAGAAAGATGAGCATACCAGTTGCATTTGGCTGCCAAAATTTCATTCCTCTACGTTGAAACATTTGCTTTCAGGAAGACATTGAATTTTGGGGGTTTCTCTTCATTTTAACCTATAGGAATACATGCATTTGGAACGCTAAATCAAACACTCTTTGTGCTAGCTGCTTGAAGCTTGACTCACTCAATTAGTTCCTGGTGTGCTCTCTGTGATTGGTTCCCTGGTGAAGTGGTCCTAAGTGGAGGCAAGGAACATTCGCTTTCCTAAGAAAGCATTTACCGAGCTTCAACAGAGCTCCGAGTTAACTGGAATCTCTGCAAATATTTACTCACCTGATCTTGATGATACTTGTCAGGAAAGACGAGTTTACCAGTTGCACTTAGCTACCCAAATTTCGTTCTTCTAGGTTGAAAAGTTCGTTTGCAGGAACGCTTTTGAATGTTTAGTTTTCACTTCCTTTTCCCTTATAGGGATACATGCATCTGGAATTATACATCAAACACGGTTTATGCTAGCTGCTTGAAACTGAAACTCACTCAACTAGTTCTCAGTGTGATCTCTATGCTTTGTTTTCTGTGGAAGTAACCCTAAGCAGAGGCAAGGGAAAGAAACTTTCATTTGAAAGCCTTTTCAGTGATTCCACAGAACTGTGAGTTTCCTGGATTCTCAGCAAATATTTTTTCACCCTAACTTGTTGTGACTCGACAGCAAAGATAAGTAGACTGGTTGCATTTGGCTGCCCAAATTTAGATGTTCTAGGTTGAATAGTTCGTTTGCAGGAACACTTTGAAATTGGAGGTTTCACTTCATTTTCCCCTATTGGGATACATGCATTTGGAACTCTAACTCAAACGCGGTTGGTACTAGCTGCATGAAAGTTGACTCACTCAGTTAGTTCTCAGTGCACTCTCTATGCTTTGTTTCCTGTTGAAGTAGCCCTAAGCAGAGGCAAGGAAAATATACTTTCATTTGAAAGTGTTTGCAGAGCTTCCACAGAACTCTGAGTTTACTGGAATCTCAGCAACATTTTTTCACCCGATCTTGATGATACTTGGCAGCAAAGATGAGTATACCGGTTTCACTTGGCTGCCCAAATTTCGTTCTTCAGGGTTGAAGCGTTCGTTTGCAGGAGCACTTTGAATTTTAAGTTTCACTTCCTTTTCCCTTATGGGATACATGCTTTTGGAACTGTATATCCAACACGGTTTCTGCTAGCTTCTTCAAACTTGACTCACTCAATTCATTCTCGGTGTGCTCTCTAGGCTTTGTTCCCTGTGGTAGTAGCTCTAAGCGGAGGCAAGGAACATACACTTTCATTTGAAAGCATTTGCAAAGCTTGCACAGAACTCTGAGTTTACTGGAATCTCAGCAAATGTTTATTCACCCGAACTTGTTGATACTTGGTAGAAAAAATGTGTATACCAGTTGCTCTTGGCAGCACAAATTTTGTTCTGCTAGGCTGAATCGTTCCTTTGCAGGATGACTTGGATTAGTTAGGTTTTACTACATTTTCCCCTATAGGGATACATGCTTTTGGAAATCGAAATCAAACACCATTTGTGCTAGCTACTTGAAAATTGACTAACTGAATGAATTCTCAGTGTGCTCTCTGTGCTTTGTTACCGGTTTACGTACACCGAAGCAGAGCAGAGAAAAATAAACTTTCATTTGAAAGTGTTTGTAGAGCATCCACAGAACAGAGTTTACTGGACTCTCAGCCAATATTTTTTCACCCGATCCTGTTGATACTTGGCAGCCAAACTGAGTAGATGAGTTGCACTTGGCAGCCCAAATTTCGTCATCTTATGTTGAAGAGTTCCTTTGCAGGAACACTTTGAATGTTCAGGTTTAACTTCTTTTTTCCCTATAGGAATACATGCATTTGGAATGCTCAATCAAACACAGTTTGTGATACCTGTTTGAAACTTGGCCCACTCAATGACTTCTAAGTGGCTCTTTATGCATTGTCCCCTGCTGAAGTATCCCCCAGCAGAGGCAAGGAAAATACACTTTCTTATGGAAGTGTTTGCAGAGCTTCCACAAAACTCCCAAGTTTACTGGAATTTCAGCGAATCTTTTTTCACTTGATCTTGTTGATACTAGTAAGAAAGATGAGCATAGCAGTTGCATTTGGCTGCCAAAATTTTGTTCTTCTACTTGAAACATTTGCTTTCAGGAAGACATTGAATTTTGGGGGTTTCTCTTCATTTTAACCTATAGGAATACATGCATTTGGAACGCTAAATCAAACACTCTTTGTGCTACCTGCTTGAAGCTTGACTCACTCAATTAGTTCCCGGTGTGCTCTCTGTGATTGGTTCCCTGGTGAAGTGGTCCTAAGTGGAGGCAAGGAACATTCGCTTTCCTAAGAAAGCATTTACCGAGCTTCAACAGAGCTCCGAGTTAACTGGAATCTCTGCAAATATTTACTCACCTGATCTTGATGATACTTGTCAGGAAAGACGAGTTTACCAGTTGCACTTAGCTACCCAAATTTCGTTATTCTAGGTTGAAAAGTTCGTTTGCAGGAACGCTTTAGAATGTTTAGGTTTCACTTCCTTTTCCCTTATAGGGATACATGCATCTGGAATTATATATCAAACACGGTTTATGCTAGCTGCTTGAAACTGAAACTCACTCAACTAGTTCTCAGTGTGATCTCTATGCTTTGTTTTCTGTGGAAGTAACCCTAAGCAGAGGCAAGGGAAAGAAACTTTCATTTGAAAGCATTTGCAGTGATTCCACAGAACTGTGAGTTTCCTGGAATCTCAGCAAAATTTTTTCACCCGATCTTGATGATACTTTTCAGCAAAGATGAGTATACTGGTTTCACTTGGCTGCCCAAATTTCGTTCTTCAGGGTTGAAGCGTTCGTTTGCAGGAGCACTTTGAATTTTAAGTTTCACTTCCTTTTCCTTATGGGGATACATGCATTTGGAACTGTATATCCAACACGGTTTGTGCTAGCTTCTTCAAACTTGACTCACTCAATTCGTTCTCGGTGTGCTCTCTAGGCTTTGTTCCCTGTGGTAGTAGCTCTAAGCGGAGGCAAGGAACATACACTTTCATTTGAAAGCATTTGCAAAGCTTGCACAGAACTCTGAGTTTACTGGAATCTCAGCAAATGTTTATTCACCCGAACTTGTTGATACTTGGTAGAAAAAATGTGTATACCAGTTGCTCTTGGCAGCACAAATTTTGTTCTGCTAGACTGAATCATTCCTTTGCAGGATGACTTGGATTAGTTAGGTTTTACTACATTTTCCCCTTTAGGGATACATGCTTTTGGAAATCGAAATCAAACACGGTTTGTGCTAGCTGCTTGAAAATTGACTCACTGAATGAATCTCATTGTGCTCTCTATGCTTTGTTACCGGTTTATGTACACCGAAGCAGAGCAGAGAAAAATAAACTTTCATTTGAAAGTGTTTGTAGAGCATCCACAGAACAGAGTTTACTGGACTCTCAGCAAATATTTTTTCACCCGATCTTGTTGATACTTGGCAGCCAAACTGAGTAGATGAGTTGCACTTGGCAGCCCAAATTTCGTCATCTTATGTTGAAGAGTTCCTTTGCAGGAACACTTTGAATTTTCAGGTTTAACTTCTTTTTTCCCTATAGGAATACATGCATTTGGAATGCTCAATCAAACACAGTTTGTGATACCTGTTTGAAACTTGGCCCACTCAATGACTTCTCAGTGGCTCTTTATGCATTGTCCCCTGCTGAAGTATCCCCAGCAGAGGCAAGGAAAATACACTTTCTTATGTAAGTGTTTGCAGAGCTTCCACAAAACTCCCAAGTTTACTGGAATTTCAGCGAATCTTTTTTCACTTGATCTTGTTGATACTAGGTAAGAAAGATGAGCATACCAGTTGCATTTGGCTGCCAAAATTTCGTTCTTCTACGTTGAAACATTTGCTTTCAGGAAGACATTGAATTTTGGGGGTTTCTCTTCATTTTAACCTATAGGAATACATGCATTTGGAACGCTAAATCAAACACTCTTTGTGCTAGCTGCTTGAAGCTTGACTCACTCAATTTAGTTCCCGGTGTGCTCTCTGTGATTGGTTCCCTGGTGAAGTGGTCCTAAGTGGAGGCAAGGAACATTCGCTTTCCTAAGAAAGCATTTACGGAGCTTCAAGAGAGCTCCCAGTTAACTGGAATCTCTGCAAATATTTACTCACCTGATCTTGATGATACTTGTCAGGAAAGATGAGTTTACCAGTTGCACTTAGCTACCCAAATTTCGTTCTTCTAGGTTGAAAAGTTCGTTTGCAGGAACGCTTTTGAATGTTTAGGTTTCACTTCCTTTTCCCTTATAGGGATACATGCATCTGGAATTATACATCAAACACGGTTTATGCTAGCTGCTTGAAACTGAAACTCACTCAACTAGTTCTCAGTGTGATCTCTATGCTTTGTTTTCTGTGGAAGTAACCCTAAGCAGAGGAAAGGGAAAGAAACTTTCATTTGAAAGCCTTTGCAGTGATTCCACAGAACTGTGAGTTTCCTGGATTCTCAGCAAATATTTTTTCACCCTAACTTGTTGTGACTCGACAGCAAAGATAAGTAGACCGGTTGCATTTGGCTGCCCAAATTTAGATGTTCTAGGTTGAATAGTTCGTTTGCAGGAACACTTTGAAATTGGAGGTTTCACTTCATTTTCCCCTATAGGGATACATGCATTTGGAACTCTAACTCAAACGCGGTTGGTACTAGCTGCATGAAAGTTGACTCACTCAGTTAGTTCTCAGTGCACTCTCTATGCTTTGTTTCCTGTTGAAGTAGCCCTAAGCAGATGCAAGGAAAATATACTTTCATTTGAAAGTGTTTGCAGAGCTTCCACAGAACTCTGAGTTTACTGGAATCTCAGCAAAATTTTTTCACCCGATCTTGATGATACTTGGCAGCAAAGATGAGTATACCGGTTTCACTTGGCTGCCCAAATTTCGGTTCTTCAGGGTTGAAGCGTTCGTTTGCAGGAGCACTTTGAATTTTAAGTTTCACTTCCTTTTCCCTTATGGGGATACATGCATTTGGAACTGTATATCCAACACGGTTTGTGCTAGCTTCTTCAAACTTGACTCACTCAATTCGTTCTCGGTGTGCTCTCTAGGCTTTGTTCCCTGTGGTAGTAGCTCTAAGCGGAGCAAGGAACATACACTTTCATTTGAAAGCATTTGCAAAGCTTGCACAGAACTCTGAGTTTACTGGAATCTCAGCAAATGTTTATTCACCCGAACTTGTTGATACTTGGTAGAAAAAATGTGTATACCAGTTGCTCTTGGCAGCACAAATTTTGTTCTGCTAGGCTGAATGATTCCTTTGCAGAATGACTTGGATTAGTTAGGTTTTACTACATTTTCCCATATAGGGATACATGCTTTTGGAAATCGAAATCAAACACGGTTTGTGCTAGCTGCTTGAAAATTGACTCACTGAATGAATTCTCAGTGTGCTCTCTATGCTTTGTTACCGGTTTACGTACACCGAAGCAGAGCAGAGAAAAATAAACTTTCATTTGAAAGTGTTTGTAGAGCATCCACAGAACAGAGTTTACTGGACTCTCAGCAAATATTTTTTCACCCGATCTTGTTGATACTTGGCAGCAAAACTGAGTAGATGAGTTGCACTTGGCAGCCCAAATTTCGTCATCTTATGTTGAAGAGTTCCTTTGCAGGAACACTTTGAATTTTCAAGTTTAACTTCTTTTTTCCCTATAGGAATACATGCATTTGGAATGCTCAATCAAACACAGTTTGTGATACCTGTTTGAAACTTGGCCCACTCAATGACTTCTCAGTGGCTCTTTATGCATTGTCCCCTGCTGAAGTATCCCCCAGCAGAGGCAAGGAAAATACACTTTCTTATGGAAGTGTTTGTAGAGCTTCCACAAAACTCCCAAGTTTACTGGAATTTCAGCGAATCGTTTTTCACTTGATCTTGTTGATACTATGTAAGAAAGATGAGCATACCAGTTGCATTTGGCTGCCAAAATTTCGTTCTTCTACGTTGAAACATTTGCTTTCAGGAAGACTTTGAATTTTGGGGGTTTCTCTTCATTTTAACCTATAGGAATACATGCATTTGGAACGCTAAATAAAACACTCTTTGTGCTAGCTGCTTGAAGCTTGACTCACTCAATTAGTTCCCTGTATGCTCTCTGTGATTGGTTCCCTGGTGAAGTGGTCCTAAGTGGAGGCAAGGAACATTCGCTTTCCTAAGAAAGCATTTACTGAGCTTCAACAGAGCTCCGAGTTAACTGGAATCTCTGCAAATATTTACTCACCTGATCTTGATGATACTTGTCAGGAAAGACGAGTTTACCAGTTGCACTTAGCTACCCAAATTTCGTTCTTCTAGGTTGAAAAGTTCGTTTGCAGGAACGCTTTTGAATGTTTAGGTTTCACTTCCTTTTCCCTTATAGGGATACATGCATCTGGAATTATACATCAAACATAGTTTATGCTAGCTGCTTGAAACTGAAACTCACTCAACTAGTTCTCAGTGTGATCTCTATGCTTTGTTTTCTGTGGAAGTAACCCTAAGCAGAGGCAAGGGAAAGAAACTTTCATTTGAAAGCCTTTGCAGTGATTCCACAGAACTGTGAGTTTCCTGGATTCTCAGCAAATATTTTTTCACCCTAACTTGTTGTGACTCGACAGCAAAGATAAGTAGACCGGTTGCATTTGGCTGCCCAAATTTAGATGTTCTAGGTTGAATAGTTCGTTTGCAGGAACACTTTGAAATTGGAGGTTTCACTTCATTTTCCCCTATAGGGATACATGCATTTGGAACTCTAACTCAAACGCGGTTGGTACTAGCTGCATGAAAGTTGACTCACTCAGTTAGTTCTCAGTGCACTCTCTATGCTTTGTTTCCTGTTGAAGTAGCCCTAAGCAGAGGCAAGGAAAATATACTTTCATTTGAAAGTGTTTGCAGAGCTTCCACAGAACTCTGAGTTTACTGGAATCTCAGCAACATTTTTTCACCCGATCTTGATGATACTTGGCAGCAAAGATGAGTATACCGGTTTCACTTGGCTGCCCAAATTTCGTTCTTCAGGGTTGAAGCGTTCGTTTGCAGGAGCACTTTGAATTTTAAGTTTCACTTCCTTTTCCCTTATGGGGATACATGCATTTGGAACTGTATATCCAACACGGTTTGTGCTAGCTTCTTCAAACTTGACTCACTCAATTCGTTCTCGGTGTGCTCTCTAGGCTTTGTTCCCTGTGGTAGTAGCTCTAAGCGGAGGCAAGGAACATACACTTTCATTTGAAAGCATTTGCAAAGCTTGCACAGAACTCTGAGTTTACTGGAATTTCAGCAAATGTTTATTCACCCGAACTTGTTGATACTTGGTAGAAAAAATGTGTATACCAGTTGCTCTTGGCAGGACAAATTTTGTTCTGCTAGGCTGAATCATTCCTTTGCAGGATGACTTGGATTACTTAGGTTTTACTACATTTTCCCCTATAGGGATACATGTTTTTGGAAATCGAAATCAAACACGGTTTGTGCTAGCTGCTTGAAAATTGACTCACTGAATGAATTCTCAGTGTGCTCTCTATGCTTTGTTACCGGTTTATGTACACCGAAGCAGAGCAGAGAAAAATAAACTTTCATTTGAAAGTGTTTGTAGAGCATCCACAGAACAGAGTTTACTGGACTCTCAGCAAATATTTTTTCACCCGATCTTGTTGATACTTGGCAGCAAAACTGAGTAGATGAGTCGCACTTGGCAGCCCAAATTTCGTCATCTTATGTTGAAGAGTTCCTTTGCAGGAACACTTTGAATTTTCAGGTTTAACTTCTTTTTCCCTATAGGAATACATGCATTTGGAGTGCTCAATCAAACACAGTTTGTGATACCTGTTTGAAACTTGGCCCTCTCAATGACTTCTCAGTGGCTCTTTATGCATTGTCCCCTGCTGAAGTATCCCCCAGCAGAGGCAAGGAAAATACACTTTCTTATGTAAGTGTTTGCAGAGCTTCCACAAAACTCCCAAGTTTACTGGAATTTCAGCGAATCTTTTTTCACTTGATCTTGTTGATACTAGGTAAGAAAGATGAGCATACCAGTTGCATTTGGCTGCCAAAATTTCGTTCTTCTACGTTGAAACATTTGCTTTCAGGAAGACATTGAATTTTGGGGGTTTCTCTTCATTTTAACCTATAGGAATATATGCATTTGGAAGGCTAAATCAAACACTCTTTGTGCTAGCTGCTTGAAGCTTGACTCACTCAATTAGTTCCCGGTGTGCTCTCTGTGATTGGTTCCCTGGTGAAGTGGTCCTAAGTGGAGGCAAGGAACATTCGCTTTCCTAAGAAAGCATTTACCAAGCTTCAACAGAGCTCCGAGTTAACTGGAATCTCTGCAAATATTTACTCACCTGATCTTGATGATACTTGTCAGGAAAGATGAGTTTACCAGTTGCACTTAGCTACCCAAATTTCGTTCTTCTAGGTTGAAAAGTTCTTTTGCAGGAACGCTTTTGAATGTTTAGGTTTCACTTCCTTTTCCCTTATAGGGATACATGCATCTGGAATTATACATCAAACACGGTTTATGCTAGCTGCTTGAAACTGAAACTCACTCAACTAGTTCTCAGTGTGATCTCTATGCTTTGTTTTCTGTGGAAGTAACCCTAAGCAGAGGCAAGGGAAAGAAACTTTCATTTGAAAGCCTTTGCAGTGATTCCACAGAACTGTGAGTTTCCTGGATTCTCAGCAAATATTTTTTCACCCTAACTTGTTGTGACTCGACAGCAAAGATAAGTAGACCGGTTGCATTTGGCTGCCCAAATTTAGATGTTCTAGGTTGAATAGTTCGTTTGCAGGAACACTTTGAAATTGGAGGTTTCACTTCATTTTCCCTATAGGGATACATGCATTTGGAACTCTAACTCAAACGCTGTTGGTACTAGCTGCATGAAAGTTGACTCACTCAGTTAGTTCTCAGTGCACTCTCTATGCTTTGTTTCCTGTTGAAGTAGCCCTAAGCAGAGGCAAGGAAAATATACTTTCATTTGAAAGTGTTTGCAGAGCTTCCACAAAACTCCCAAGTTTACTGGAATTTCAGCGAATCTTTTTTCACTTGATCTTGTTGATACTAGGTAAGAAAGATGAGCATACCAGTTGCATTTGGCTGCCAAAATTTCGTTCTTCTACGTTGAAACATTTGCTTTCAGGAAGACTTTGAATTTTGGGGGTTTCTCTTCATTTTAACCTATAGGAATACATGCATTTGGAACGCTAAATCAAACACTCTTTGTGCTAGCTGCTTGAAGCTTGACTCACTCAATTAGTTCCCGGTGTGCTCTCTGTGATTGGTTCCCTGGTGAAGTGGTCCTAAGTGGAGGCAAGGAACATTCGCTTTCCTAAGAAAGCATTTACTGAGCTTCAACAGAGCTCCGAGTTAACTGGAATCTCAGCAAATATTTACTCACCTGATCTTGATGATACTTGTCAGGAAAGACGAGTTTACCAGTTGCACTTAGCTACCCAAATTTCGTTCTTCTAGGTTGAAAAGTTCGTTTGCAGGAACGCTTTTGAATGTTTAGGTTTCACTTCCTTTTCCCTTATAGGGATACATGCATCTGGATTTATACATCAAACACAGTTTATGCTGGCTGCTTGAAACTGAAACTCACTCAACTAGTTCTCAGTGTGATCTCTATGCTTTGTTTTCTGTGGAAGTAACCCTAAGCAGAGGCAAGGGAAAGAAACTTTCATTTGAAAGCATTTGCAGTGATTCCACAGAACTGTGAGTTTCCTGGATTCTCAGCAAATATTTTTTCACCCTAACTTGTTGTGACTCGACAGCAAAGATAAGTAGACCGGTTGCATTTGGCTGCCCAAATTTAGATGTTCTAGGTTGAATAGTTCCTTTGCAGGAACACTTTGAAATTGGAGGTTTCACTTCATTTTCCCCTATAGGGATACATGCATTTGGAACTCTAACTCAAACGCGGTTGGTACTAGCTGCATGCAAGTTGACTCACTCCGTTAGATCTCAGTGCACTCTCTATGCTTTGTTTCCTGTTGAAGTAGCCCTAAGCAGAGGCAAGGAAAATATACTTTCATTTGAAAGTGTTTGCAGAGCTTCCACAGAACTCTGAGTTTACTGGAATCTCAGCAACATTTTTTCACCCGATCTTGATGATACTTGGCAGCAAAGATGAGTATACTGGTTTCACTTGGCTGCCCAAATTTCGTTCTTCAGGGTTGAAGCGTTCGTTTGCAGGAGCACTTTGAATTTTAAGTTTCACTTCCTTTTCCCTTATGGGGATACATGCATTTGGAACTGTATATCCAACACGGTTTGTGCTAGCTTCTTCAAACTTGACTCACTCAATTCGTTCTCGGTGTGCTCTCTAGGCTTTGTTCCCTGTGGTAGTAGCTCTAAGCGGAGGCAAGGAACATACACTTTCATTTGAAAGCATTTGCAAAGCTTGCACAGAACTCTGAGTTTACTGGAATCTCAGCAAATGTTTATTCACCCGAACTTGTTGATACTTGGTAGAAAAAATGTGTATACCAGTTGCTCTTGGCAGCACAAATTTTGTTCTGCTAGGCTGAATCATTCCTTTGCAGGATGACTTGGATTAGTTAGGTTTTACTACATTTTCCCCTATAGGGATACATGCTTTTGGAAATCGAAATCAAACACGGTTTGTGCTAGCTGCTTGAAAATTGACTCACTGAATGAATTCTCAGTGTGCTCTCTATGCTTTGTTACCGGTTTATGTACACCGAAGCAGAGCAGAGAAAAATAAACTTTCATTTGAAAGTGTTTGTAGAGCATCCACAGAACAGAGTTTACTGGACTCTCAGCAAATATTTTTTCACCCGATCTTGTTGATACTTGGCAGCAAAACTGAGTAGATGAGTCGCACTTGGCAGCCCAAATTTCGTCATCTTATGTTGAAGAGTTCCTTTGCAGGAACACTTTGAATTTTCAGGTTTAACTTCTTTTTCCCTATAGGAATACATGCATTTGGAGTGCTCAATCAAACACAGTTTGTGATACCTGTTTGAAACTTGGCCCTCTCAATGACTTCTCAGTGGCTCTTTATGCATTGTCCCCTGCTGAAGTATCCCCCAGCAGAGGCAAGGAAAATACACTTTCTTATGTAAGTGTTTGCAGAGCTTCCACAAAACTCCCAAGTTTACTGGAATTTCAGCGAATCTTTTTTCACTTGATCTTGTTGATACTAGGTAAGAAAGATGAGCATACCAGTTGCATTTGGCTGCCAAAATTTCGTTCTTCTACGTTGAAACATTTGCTTTCAGGAAGACATTGAATTTTGGGGGTTTCTCTTCATTTTAACCTATAGGAATATATGCATTTGGAAGGCTAAATCAAACACTCTTTGTGCTAGCTGCTTGAAGCTTGACTCACTCAATTAGTTCCCGGTGTGCTCTCTGTGATTGGTTCCCTGGTGAAGTGGTCCTAAGTGGAGGCAAGGAACATTCGCTTTCCTAAGAAAGCATTTACCAAGCTTCAACAGAGCTCCGAGTTAACTGGAATCTCTGCAAATATTTACTCACCTGATCTTGATGATACTTGTCAGGAAAGATGAGTTTACCAGTTGCACTTAGCTACCCAAATTTCGTTCTTCTAGGTTGAAAAGTTCTTTTGCAGGAACGCTTTTGAATGTTTAGGTTTCACTTCCTTTTCCCTTATAGGGATACATGCATCTGGAATTATACATCAAACACGGTTTATGCTAGCTGCTTGAAACTGAAACTCACTCAACTAGTTCTCAGTGTGATCTCTATGCTTTGTTTTCTGTGGAAGTAACCCTAAGCAGAGGCAAGGGAAAGAAACTTTCATTTGAAAGCCTTTGCAGTGATTCCACAGAACTGTGAGTTTCCTGGATTCTCAGCAAATATTTTTTCACCCTAACTTGTTGTGACTCGACAGCAAAGATAAGTAGACCGGTTGCATTTGGCTGCCCAAATTTAGATGTTCTAGGTTGAATAGTTCGTTTGCAGGAACACTTTGAAATTGGAGGTTTCACTTCATTTTCCCCTATAGGGATACATGCATTTGGAACTCTAACTCAAACGCGGTTGGTACTAGCTGCATGAAAGTTGACTCACTCAGTTAGTTCTCAGTGCACTCTCTATGCTTTGTTTCCTGTTGAAGTAGCCCTAAGCAGAGGCAAGGAAAATATACTTTCATTTGAAAGTGTTTGCAGAGCTTCCACAAAACTCCCAAGTTTACTGGAATTTCAGCGAATCTTTTTTCACTTGATCTTGTTGATACTAGGTAAGAAAGATGAGCATACCAGTTGCATTTGGCTGCCAAAATTTCGTTCTTCTACGTTGAAACATTTGCTTTCAGGAAGACTTTGAATTTTGGGGGTTTCTCTTCATTTTAACCTATAGGAATACATGCATTTGGAACGCTAAATCAAACACTCTTTGTGCTAGCTGCTTGAAGCTTGACTCACTCAATTAGTTCCCGGTGTGCTCTCTGTGATTGGTTCCCTGGTGAAGTGGTCCTAAGTGGAGGCAAGGAACATTCGCTTTCCTAAGAAAGCATTTACTGAGCTTCAACAGAGCTCCGAGTTAACTGGAATCTCAGCAAATATTTACTCACCTGATCTTGATGATACTTGTCAGGAAAGACGAGTTTACCAGTTGCACTTAGCTACCCAAATTTCGTTCTTCTAGGTTGAAAAGTTCGTTTGCAGGAACGCTTTTGAATGTTTAGGTTTCACTTCCTTTTCCCTTATAGGGATACATGCATCTGGATTTATACATCAAACACAGTTTATGCTAGCTGCTTGAAACTGAAACTCACTCAACTAGTTCTCAGTGTGATCTCTATGCTTTGTTTTCTGTGGAAGTAACCCTAAGCAGAGGCAAGGGAAAGAAACTTTCATTTGAAAGCATTTGCAGTGATTCCACAGAACTGTGAGTTTCCTGGATTCTCAGCAAATATTTTTTCACCCTAACTTGTTGTGACTCGACAGCAAAGATAAGTAGACCGGTTGCATTTGGCTGCCCAAATTTAGATGTTCTAGGTTGAATAGTTCCTTTGCAGGAACACTTTGAAATTGGAGGTTTCACTTCATTTTCCCCTATAGGGATACATGCATTTGGAACTCTAACTCAAACGCGGTTGGTACTAGCTGCATGCAAGTTGACTCACTCCGTTAGATCTCAGTGCACTCTCTATGCTTTGTTTCCTGTTGAAGTAGCCCTAAGCAGAGGCAAGGAAAATATACTTTCATTTGAAAGTGTTTGCAGAGCTTCCACAGAACTCTGAGTTTACTGGAATCTCAGCAACATTTTTTCACCCGATCTTGATGATACTTGGCAGCAAAGATGAGTATACTGGTTTCACTTGGCTGCCCAAATTTCGTTCTTCAGGGTTGAAGCGTTCGTTTGCAGGAGCACTTTGAATTTTAAGTTTCACTTCCTTTTCCCTTATGGGGATACATGCATTTGGAACTGTATATCCAACACGGTTTGTGCTAGCTTCTTCAAACTTGACTCACTCAATTCGTTCTCGGTGTGCTCTCTAGGCTTTGTTCCCTGTGGTAGTAGCTCTAAGCGGAGGCAAGGAACATACACTTTCATTTGAAAGCATTTGCAAAGCTTGCACAGAACTCTGAGTTTACTGGAATCTCAGCAAATGTTTATTCACCCGAACTTGTTGATACTTGGTAGAAAAAATGTGTATACCAGTTGCTCTTGGCAGCACAATTTTGTTCTGCTAGGCTGAATCATTCCTTTGCAGGATGACTTGGATTAGTTAGGTTTTACTACATTTTCCCCTATAGGGATACATGCTTTTGGAAATCGAAATCAAACACGGTTTGTGCTAGCTGCTTGAAAATTGACTCACTGAATGAATTCTCATTGTGCTCTCTATGCTTTGTTACCGGTTTACGTACACCGAAGCAGAGCAGAGAAAAATAAACTTTCATTTGAAAGTGTTTGTAGAGCATCCACAGAACAGAGTTTACTGGACTCTCAGCAAATATTTTTTCACCCGATCTTGTTGATACTTGGCAGCAAAACTGAGTAGATGAGTTGCACTTGGCAGCCCAAATTTCGTCATCTTATGTTGAAGAGTTCCTTTGCAGGAACACTTTTGAATTTTCAGGTTTAACTTCTTTTTTTCTATAGGAATACATGCATTTGGAATGCTCAATCAAACACAGTTTGTGATACCTGTTTGAAACTTGGCCCACTCAATGACTTCTCAGTGGCTCTTTATGCATTGTCCCCTGCTGAAGTATCCCCCAGCAGAGGCAAGGAAAATACACTTTCTTATGTAAGTGTTTGCAGAGCTTCCACAAAACTCCCAAGTTTACTGGAATTTCAGCGAATCTTTTTTCACTTGATCTTGTTGATACTAGGTAAGAAAGATGAGCATACCAGTTGCATTTGGCTGACAAAATTTCGTTCTTCTACGTTGAAACATTTGCTTTCAGGAAGACATTGAATTTGGGGGGGTTTCTCTTCATTTTAACCTATAGGAATACATGCAATTTGGAAGGCTAAATCAAACACTCTTTGTGCTAGCTGCTTGAAGCTTGA